>NC_065514.1:4341934-4426934 GCF_006386435.1 Epinephelus moara
TAATAATCCTCCAGGACTGTAACATGCTCATGTTTAACCCAAACAATGTGTCATGTGACTGCAGTTGCTTCACATCCAGGTCGGAACACCTTCTCACCACAAACCAACCGCACCAGAGTTCCTTTGGAACCGGACTGAGACCACCTCTTCAAGAAGGTCCGGTTGTTTTGGTGCACACCTGAGTGTGATTGCTGTGTTCACACCTGCCCAAATGAACCGCACTGAGGGGGCAAATGAACTTGACTTCAACTGAACTGAATAGAACAGGGCAGGTGTCAAGCACCCTAATACTGACGTGGCCCATTGTGGGGGAGTAGGGGTACAAGGGAAAGGGTACATCGGCGTCAGATGCCAAGGGCCACTGACCAAGTGTCAGTAATCGACAATTGAGAAAAGGTTTTGGTTGAATAGCTGAATAGTTGGCACACAAACGTTACCAAAACACAAACTCTGACGAGTCTCTGACAAAATGATCAGTCCCTACTTAAAAACCAGACAAAAGTCAATCACGTCTGATTACTTAGATTTAGATGGAATGTCTTGTTACAGCATGCAGGACCTCAAATATGGCCGCCAGAGGAAGTGTTGCACCCTCAGTGTCGAGCTGACAGTGTCACTCAGAATACATCAACCATTGGCCATTGTTCTGAAACAGAAGCGTGATAGCAACAATCAGTCAGTAAACAGTCAGGACATCAATGGTTAAACTTGTTTAACTGGGAAACTACAAAGCAGCTACATAAGTGTGTGTGTGTGTTAACAGAGAGACACACACTCTTCACTGATACCCATTTAAAATGTGCCGCTGATTTGCAGTCAATGATTAAACAATTCAGTCAGAGCAGTGATGGGGTGTGGGAGCTAATATTTGGATAGATATTGATCCTCATTTTTACAGGTCATTTCCTCTGAAGATGATTAATATCTCTGTTTCTCATTCATCCTACGGTCCACAGTCTCTGCTGCTCAACCCTCAGGCTGACTCGGCCTCAGAGGACGCAGAGGAAGACTGCTGAGCAGAGGGTCGCTGGTTTGAATCCAGTGGAGGACATATCAAATACCAAACACTGAGCTTATTATTATGAAAGCTATAAGTCCTTAACAATGGCTAGGGTGTCCGCCTTGTCTCCTAAAATGTCTTCATGTTGTATTCTAATATGAAACAACAAAGACATTTTGAAAGACATGATGCGCCGCCAAGGGTCTAGGTTGGGTTTAATATGGGGAGGGTCGGGAGGCATATGAGACGCTGAGTTTGGGGGTCAAACACTTCATTTCCGGTATTCTGGTGATTCTTTTATGCATCAATTGGTGCCTTTTGTACATCAATGCAGAACTCCTCGGCTACTTTTATGTTTTTATCAGGAGTGTTTTTAGGACCCAGATGCAGCACTCTGGAAGTCAGCGACAGTTGGTAATGACCTTCATTTCAACACAGGCAAAACAGGAACAGATGAAGAAACACAGGTAATAGTTTGTTCTTCAGGCTGGAAGCTCACACACAGTGAGGGTTAGGGCTTGAGGGTCGAACCCGGCCGAACATGGAAACGGGGCCACGAATGTCTGCGGGGGGAGACGGTACCTGAGAGCAGGAGGCAGGGGACGTGGTTGACGAGGCAGAGGGTTCAAAACCAGACGAGCAGGCGGACGAATTAGAGGGACTGCCGAGGGAAGAGCAGGAGGGAGACCAGGGCCAGGCAGAGGAGACGAAACCAGGAGAGCAGCTGGGCAGACGAGCCGACGACGGACAAGAGGGAGGTAGGTCGAGGCCAGGCAGAGGATTCAGAACCAGGCAGGCAAGCAGACACAGCAGAGGTGCCGACAGGAGACAGGCAGGAGGTAAGTAGAGAGCAGACGACAGATCGAAGAGCCGACAGGTAGGTACCCACATGGACATGCGGCATCTCGCCAACAGTCTCTGAGCTGCAGCCGACAAAAGGTAAGCAGATGGGAACACTCACACTGTGGCATCGATGGAAGGCAACACAGCGCTGCCACAGGAAAACAGGAACCACAGACGCTGAGGCAGAACTCGAGTTGGACTCAGCGTCTTATTGGACTGATGAGGTGGGAGTGGCTTGCAGGTAGAGTGGAGCAGAAAATGATATCTTTGGTAGTGGCTCTAAAACAGTGTCCTATGTCTCACAGTGAGGTTCAAGGATGGCCGCCGTCACGGTCTTGCAATCAAAGCAAGCCTTGGATAAAATTCGGATACAACACTCATGCACGATCCGAGCCGACACCGTACGACACTGTGTCGGGCTATAACCGGGCTGATATCGTGTAGTGTGAACCAGGCTTAAGTCTAAAGGATGGATTGTCACAAACGATCATGGATATTCCACATGGCTCTATGATGACTTCTAGCAAGACTGCAGACACCTCAGTTCTTTTAAATCAGGACTAAAGACGTCACTGCATTTAAATTTGGAAACATGTATTCATATCTCACACTGCAGCAACACTGTGGTTTCATTCCTGTGCACCCACAATGAATACGTGTAAATATGGAGAAGAAGGAAAGGTTTTATGCACTGTTTAAAATAATGCAGGTTTTTATGCATTCTGCTCAAACCCACATTGATCGTATCTTCTAATATGAACAGATTTCTTCTGGGATTCTGGGTAATACCTGATGGAAATGGAGCAAATGTAAAAATGTGAATTACTGAATCACTTCATCTCCTCTCTGTTTCTCCGCAGCCTCTCTGCCACCATCTATTCCTCTCCCCCGGTCCTCTGTGTCACTCACTCTCCCTCCCTCAATCACATTTACTCTCATTTTCTCCCTCATCATCTCGTAATCAAACATCCCAGATTACATTTTCTGAAATGAACTGAGTCGGTGTCACTCTGCCTCATGTGTCGGATCATCCCTGCTTATTCCACCTGATGAGCAAGGAGGTTGGTACACTGTAAAAAATGAGTCCAACAGAGTCAGTGCTCAGATCTCAGTGTGAGGTACCACGGCTGAAGATGGTGACTCTGGTTCAAATACTACTCATCTGATTTGGTACTGATAAGAAGTGGGCATTGTTGTTCTGCATTTAAGCCAGCAGCAGAGGTGTTAACAGTGCCAAATTGACATCTGTATAAAAAGTGCGACCCAGAAGGACGAGACAGGTGTGATGTTTTGATGTCGTGTTATGTGTGCAACCCACCACCGGGAAATTTAAAAATGGCTAGCAGCAGTTAGTAGCTAACTCCAGGAAGAAGAACAGCAACTGAAAATGTGCGCAAATTGGGGAGATAATTACAGTAGGTTACAGTAGGAGCTCTTAAGTGATTGCACTTTTCTAATTTACAATCATTATACTGTCAATATACTTTTGTTTCAGCATTTTCAACATCAGACTTTTTGGTCTTCTGGAGTTACGCCAGTGATTGGTTCACGGTTTGGTAATCATATCGCCTGGTAAGACCGTCCTGATGACATGAGCTCAACATTCTGTTTTGCTCGCTGTATCAGTCTGGATTCACTGCTGCCTCAAACACTTTAAGTGGGCAGAAGTACTCGCCTCGACAGACAAAAAAAAAAAATCAAGATTTTGCCAAATCCGATCAGAAGAACAGTGAAAAACATCTTGCGACTCTGCAAGGTCAAACATGTTCTTATTGACTCTGTTTCTGCAATAACGTCACTTATTGCTGTATTAACTCTGTTGGGAGCAGAGGCTGCCATTATTCTGAAAGCTGTGGCCTGCATTTTACATCATCGACTACAACACAATCCCTGATTGGCTGCTTACGTTTTCAGCTATGGTGTGTATCCCTGATTGGCTGCTTACGTTTTCAGCTATGGTGTGTATCCCTGATTGGCCCTGATTGGATTTTAATTTCTGAAAAGCGTTTGGGCAGGGAGTCCAGACTGATAGAGCGAGAGAAACAGAATGTTGAGCTCACATCATCAGGATGGACTCACCAGACTAGTAATCACACACAATATCTGACTGATTTTTCTATTAAATTTAATGGGAGACACTCATCTGTGTGTGTGTAAAACTGCTTTAACTATGTGTTTTAGTTGCCTGACCTGAACCATACCAAAATCATAATGCTGACGAGTATGTTTGTTATTGCCCACAAATCCACTTAAAGCCCAGTTCAGACCAAGATTCGTGACGATTTCATTGAAACAGGCAGCTACTTGCAATACACCGTTCTGCAATGTTCTAAAAACCTGCCAGTTCACACCAATGCAACGAGATGAGACGGTGTATCATCTCTAGTCAACAACTCTCTGTACTTCTGTTCTGATTTGCAGCTTTTCAGACTTATTTTGTGGCTGAATATAATTTGTAGCTTCTTAAAATCTGAATGAGGATAGTGATAGTGAGATACTGGCTACAGTGATGAAACAAAACCAGCATCAGATGGACTGTATTCATAATCATTACGCCACAATAATATAAATATCCAGCGCCAATTCATCAGTCAAATACAGCGAGCAGTAGCAACAACCCACTGTGTTTAGTTGAGCTTAGACTGGCAACTTTTCTCTGCAACGTTCTAAAATGGTTTCATCTTGTCGCGAATCTTTGGCCTGAACTGAGCTTAAGATACTGAAACCAAAAATGTGTTCGTCCACCTGTAATCACTGTTTGGCTTCTCTGCTCTGTCTAGACTTTCATTCATTAGCAATTTCTGTCATTTCTCTTTTAGCAGCTAGCAACTGTAGTTTTTAGCAAACATACCTGAAACAGGACTATGGGACTTGGACTACTTTCAGGGGCGGATTAATACACATGTGGTTCTAGTGAGTATTTCCAGCAACATCTGCCTTGATATCTTCCAACTGTCAGTCACCTAACAGTGTGTCCTACACAGACAGAACTTTTTACTTTAACAGATGCAGCAACCTCAGAGTTTCATATGTCAGCGTGGTGAAGACAGTCCGGCGGCTCTCTGGCCTCTCAGCACCTTTAGGGGCTTTGAACACAGCCGCTTTTGAGGGCAGACGTAACAGAGATCGGAAGCTTCTGCACCGCTCACACATCACTGACAGTCACTACAGGGTGAGATGGAGTGAAATGATTTGTGGGGCTTGTCATATTTTACAGTGTTCATCTCGCGGGGTAAAATCATCCTAACAGATCAGATCAATGGCAGCTCGTATAAGGACGGATCAATACTGTTTAGAGACAGACTGATCAGTAAAACTGGCGAGTTCTGATGTCTGGGAGCCTCAAGTTTAATGAAGGAGACAGACAGAGACAGACAGACGGACGGAGGTAGAGGAGGGGGACAAAGGAAGGGAAGAGTTTCATCTACAGCTCTGCTGCTACTACTTCTACAACCATGGTGCTGAAACTTTTCCTTTTTGGTTCATTTATTTTATTGCACTTATTTTTAGTCCATGTAGACTTGGGTTGGGAACCAGACTGTCTCCGGTTCAAGACCCCATCTGAACCAAATATGGAACGTGGACTGGTAGCTGGAGAGGTACCACTTTGCCCCCAGGGCACTGCTGAGGTGCCTTTGAGCGAGGCACCAAACCTCCAACTGCTCAGGGCGCCTGTCCAAGGCAAAAGAAAAGCAGGATTTTACTCTTGTAGTGGGTTGAAGGGGAGCTCATTTTGAACTAATAAAGTGACACCTTCGCCACACTTATTTTGTCCAACCAACAATCCAAACCAAACATTATTACTAATACATTACAATTATTAAAAGTAAAAACATCAAATCTTAAAGCTGTGGTAGGCAGTTTAATTGTGGCGTCAAAAATCTCTTCATAAACTTTGAGCATATTGTAATTCAGTGATCTCAGAGAAAACTAGACTTCTGCACGTCCTCTTGGCTCTGTTTTCAGGCTGTAGAAAATCTAAGCTGTGACGGGAAACTTTGGCCAATCACAAGTCATTTCAGAGAGAGGGCGCTCCTATTGGCTGTTCTATAAATGCAGGTGTGCATACACGTCCCTTCAGATGGTGAAAGCCTGATTCAATGGTGGAGAGTTCGACAGAGAAAGGTGCTATACTGTACCAGCATTTGCAAAGCAACCAAAAAAAGAAAAACGGACTTACCAAAAAGAAAGTCTTACAATAAACTAAATAAAACACGTGATAATATCAGCAAAGCGTCTCAGAGATGTAGTGAAAATGTTGCCAATAGTTTAGCCCTCTGCTAAGCGGAGCCAAAGGCTCACAGCTGCGGCTTCAAGTTCTCGTTTATGTAGCTAATCTTAGCTAAAGCCTGAAATCACAGTGTGTCCTCCGCCTCACTCCCTGCCACTACAGACCACCCCACTGGGAAGAGAGCAGGCAGCAGCTCCGGAGACAGATCCCCAGGCAGCGGCCGCAGCAATCAGGGACTGGACAGCCGACTGCCCGCTAGATCAACAAACTTTCTGTTGCTGCTGTTACACAAGTAAGACTTAACGTTGCCACTGGCCACCAGCCCAATGTGACATCTAAAACTGAGGGGTTTGAGCTGGCCGAATTTGAGCTGCTACAGCCAACAACATTAGGTCCGTCTCCGGAGCTGCTGGCCGCTCTCCTTCCGGGGAAGCAGTACACAGCAGTAAAAAGTGAGGCGGGGAGGGTCGGTGGGGTGGCTAGCTCGCTAATTATTGTCTAATTTGTGGTCTAATAAATAGAGAGTGAGAGAGAGTGGGGCAGGGAGGGGCCGAGCGAATGCGCTGCTCTCAACTCAATGAAATCATATCAAATAAATCAGTCTAAGGAAAACACTGGCTTACTGAATGATGTGCGTGGTCGACAAAGACAGAGACGGTAAAGCTGCAGGAGGGGGGTGTATTCCCAGCTTTGGCATGTGTGAAGCAGAACCATTAAATGTTTTTTCACAAGCAAAATAGTTGACAATTAATTTTCTATCAATAGAACGGATAGAACCTTTTAGGGCCGACGTCATAGTGACATAATTTTATTAGTTGGAGGCAAAGCACAACTTAAAAGTCTTAAAAATGTGTTTGTCTTGTTGTGTTATTGGGAGCCAGAACAGAAGGAGTCATGGCTCAAAACCAGCCGCCACTGCCCGTCAACAAAAACAAAGACAACTATGGTTAAATGTGATAAGACCAAAGGACTGGACGGAGACTTCATATCAGGTTAGGGAAAAAGTATTTCCTGTTGTAGGGATGAATAAGGTTATGTGTATTAAGGGTTATCATGTCCACCTCATCAGAAACTGGGGAGGGATTAAGAGGAATATTGGATTTCTCTGGAACGCTAACTTTTTAGCACATTAGCTAACGTTAGCTTCCATAGCAAAACAAACAAGTGTGGTCCTCCTTTGTAAGATTGGCTTCCTGTGACATCATCCATCCACTGAGTGAGAGCATACGGGTCGGCCAGTCTGGTCCCGTTGGTCAGTGTTTAAAAAAGTACAGTATTTCTCTTTGAGATGTAGAGAAGCAGAAGTGTAAGCTGGTAAGAGAAGACAATGCTACATCTTGGCTACCTCAAATCTGTACTTAGCATAGTACTTGAGTAAATATACTTAGTTACATTGCCCCACTGCTTCTTGGTACTAACCTGCTGATGATGTTATGTTGCTGTCTCTATCACTGTTTGTCCTGTTGCAGATTATTAATGCATATTATTGTAACGACCCTGATTGATTAAACATAAACTGAATTTGTTTGTGGTGTTCAGCTCGATGACGGCTGTAAAATTTTAAAGACTCACAGATTGATCTGAGGCCTCGACTCCAAAAACTCCCCTCCTGTATGTCTCCTTCTTTCCTCCTCTGCTGCTTTCCTCCCTCTCCCCGTTACACTCGCACTATTTCTCTTTCTCTGCTTGTTACTTTCCCAAATTCCTCTGTAATGAATGAGTTTTCCCCCGTGTGTGTGCGTGTGTGTGTGTGTGTGTGTGTGTGTGTGTGTGTGTGTGATTGATGCTGGACAGCTCTGGTCACGCACCTGCTGAAATTGATTGGCCGGAGCGACTCCTGCAATCAGTGAACAGTGACCACCACCTTATCCTCCCCCCTTCTCTTCTTCCTTCCTTCCTCATCCCTGGTCTTTCCTCCCTCTCATCATCTCGCCTCCTTCTCTCCTCTCCTTACTAACCTCCTCTCCCTCCTTCCCAGTCCTTCACCCCCCCCCCCCCCCGACTCCCTTTACTTCTCCACACCTCGTTGGTCAGCTTGGTTGCCTGGCAACAGCTGCTCTGTCTCCCTCGCTCTCGCTCAGGTATTGTGGATGTGTGAAAGGGGAGAAAGAGAAGATGGATGATAGAGGGGCAGAAAGGAGCGAGAGGATTGGAGGAGAGGAGGAGGGAAAGAGAGGGAGCGATGGAGGACTGGATTAGGAAAGGAGTGATAAAGACAGAGAGAGGTAGGGATGGAGGGAGTAAGGAAAGAACTGGACAGAGTGAGAAAAAGATGTGTGACAAAAGAGCGAGAAAATGTGGGTAGGTGAGAAGAGAGGCAGTGGAAGCATGAAGCGATGGAGGGATGGGTGAGGAGGAGGAGAGGGAGGGAGAGGAGTGTATGTTTTGTAGCACAGAGACCATCTCCTCTCACCTAATTCTCCCATTTATCTTTTCTCTGGTCTGAAATAGAAAGAAATTGACCTTTCAGCCTCTGGACATGTAGAGCCGCTAGTTCCAGACCAGAGCCCTGCAGAGACAGGGTTCAGTCAATGGACTCAAACCAGAGCCCTGCAGAGACAGAGTTGAGCCGCTGGAGCCTGGCTCTGTACAGCAGCCAGGATGTGCCAATCCAGGGAGGGACTGAGATAAAGTCGCTACCTTCCTGGAGAGCAGACATGTCACACACAGGTGTAAATCTCGAGGGGACACACAGGGTATATTTTCCCCTAAATATTTAGAACATGTGCTTCTGTTTCAAGACTTTTAATTTCCATCCATCCATTTTCATCCGCTTATCCGGGGCTGGGACGCGGGGGCAGCAGGCCAAGCAAAGCACCCCAGACGTCCCTCTCCACAGCAACGCTTTCCAGCTCCTCCTGGAGGACCCCGAGGCGTTCCCAGGTCAGATGAGATATGTAATCCCTCCAGTGTGTTCTGGGTCTGCCCTGAGATATGTAATCCCTCCAGTGTGTTCTGGGTCTGCCCCGGGGCCTCCTACCAGTGGGACGTGTCCGAAACACCTCTAACAGGAGGTGCCCAGGAGGATCCTGATCAGATGTTGAACCACCTCAACTGACCCCTTTTGACGCGAAAGAGCAGTGGCTCTACTCCGAGCTCCCTCCAGATGTCTGAGCTCCCCCCCCTATCTCTAAGCTGAGCCCAGACACCCTACAGAGGAAACTCATTTCTGCCGCTTTTATCCACGATCTCATTCTTTCGGTCACTACCCAGAGCTCATGACTGTGGGTGAGGGTTCAGCTCAGTTGCAAAAGTCCCTGTCATGGACTTTGAATTTGCCGAATTACTGACATTTACAAAGTAACTTGCCAGAAAGGCAGACAGCAAAACTGCATGAAAATGTACAAACTCTCACACAACTCGTGCAATATAATCCAAGTCTCATTTATCCAGTCGTATGATCAGTGCTTTTCAAATAGACTAGAATAGCTGAAAATGAAACTTACCCATGCTCTCATTAAAGCCAGACTCCACTGACAAAAACAGTAATTTTACCTCGCTGAACACAGGAGCTGATGGTCTACCTCTGCCTTGATCTGTTTTTTATCGTACGACTTTGTTGAATCCTAACTAACCCTCTAAAACACCAAAGTCACACAATGACACAAACAAACTGGTCGAGGAAGTGGTAGACCAGCAGCTCCTGTGTTCAGTGAGGTAAAATTACTGCTTTTGTTAATGGAGTCTGGCTTTGAAGAGAGCGTAGATTAGTTTCACTTTTGGGGTGCGTTCTTAAATCCAATTTGACGCTCTACACTCAAACGAGAGTCCTGTTGTTCGAAGAAACAGAGCATTCTTTTTCTACATGAATTAACAAACGGTTAAGTTAATCACACGTTCACTCTGCTGCTCTGTCTCCCCAGGCAGGGTGCCCAAAGTACGCTCACTCAGAGTGGTGCTCTGGATAACTGAACAGTACATTCACACAGCACTCCAAATTTACACACAGTCCAGTTTGTGTCAGCTTGTGCTCCGGCACTCAGAGCGACTATTTCTGAACGCACCCTTAGTTCAGTTCCTCATTACAAATGTCTGTCTGTTTGGGAATGACTGTGCACACGACTGGATAAATGGGACTAAATGAGACTTGCACGAGTCGTGTGGGAGTGTTTAAAAAGTGCGAATGTACTCTCACAGCCATGTAGAACCAGAGTTTTGTCACAGAGCTCCGATAAACAACAATAAAAAAGACAAAAACAAACAAGTTGAGCCGACCTGCAGGTTCGTTAAGTCCCAACCTGATTCAACTCTGTCTTTGTAGGGCTCTGGCTCTGTGGCACAGTCTGTCACTGCTGTCTAAACACACATGAAAGCACACATGCACACACCTACACGCACACACAGAGAGCTCAGTCCATTGCTGGTCACTGTCTGAACTATAAGTGATGTGCAGTCTGTCTGCTGTCCTCCATCGATACAGTGGACATAACAAAGCACTGCAGCCTACTCCATTTACACACACACACACACACACACACACACACACACACGCAGCTCATCTTCAGAGAGGAACAGTTTCAATCTCGAGGTTGGGATGATGAATTATGAAATGTGGAAACTGGATTCTTCAATGTGACCTTGGACGTTGAGCCCAGGCTTCATTTACACCCGCTGTCTGTCTGTTCTTTACCTGCTGAGCTCCACCTCACCTGACACACACACTCACACACTGACTGAAAAGATCCAGGTCCATCTTATTGAACAACTGCTTTGTTTACTTTACAGACAGTATCAGTTAGTAGACATTACATTTTTAACAATAAATGTATAAGCCTGAAGTTTAGATCACCGACCAGGCAAAATATATTTAAAGGGTAGCTACTGTAACTTTCAGCCTTGACCCAATTTTCCCATGTGTTTGTGTCAAAGTGACTGATGGAGACGACAGTTTGTGAAATGGGTCTAATTCTGAGTGAGAGAGCTGCAGCCAGCAGAAGCAAAACAGGCTGCAATGTAACCACTAAGGGCAACTGTGCACTGTCAATGTACGTTCGCTGAAGGTGTTTGTTTTTGCCATTGAACTTTTATTACAAGTGTCTGGAAATATTATCAAAAGGATTTGTTACAGAGTAAGATCCTTTTTGTTAAATCAAAAATCACCATCACCAAACCCATCAGACTCCATTAGAATGAACAGTAATTTTAGTGTGTATAGAGGCAGCATGTTTTCACATCTAACTGGGTGAAGGGTTCATTTCAACTAAACCAGAGTTGGTGATTGTTGGAACAGTGGAAAGACGAACAAAGATGAATTAAGTGTGCTTTATGATTATAAAATGACTGCATATTTAAATGGAGTCTGGTGGGTTTGGCGAGAGTCATTTCAGGGCTGTTTCTGGTTAAACAAAAAGGATCTTACTCTTTAACAAATCCTTTTCATAATGTTGTCAGACACTTAAATAACAATCTGAGCCTGTCAGTGTTACATGGCCTAGCATGAGACTGTAACAACGTGTTTTAAATCATAAAATGCATGGGCAGATTATGAAACAATGAGCCCCTGGGCAATGGTTTGCCAAAGGCCCCACCACCTCTCCTACATAGGAGCGAGACAAACACACACTGAGGTAGTTTCACATCTCTTTGTCATTATGCATAATTTTGTGGTTCAGTCAGGATAAATTCTGTCAAAGAAAACTTTATTTCCGTTGCAGTGTTATATTAGGCGGTATGGCTCTGTTCTGGGACCACTCTGCCCTTCCACACGCCTAAGTGGGAAGCCAAAGAAGGAGGGGGCAAACCTCTCAGCCCTTCCATGTGCCTACACAGAAAGCCTAAGGCAGAGAGAGCACACCTCTCCGCCCTTCCATGTGCCTACGTGGAAAGCCTAAGGTGGAGAGAGCATGCTTGTGCCCTTTCCTCATACCTATGTGGAAAGCCTAAAGCAGAGAGAGCATACCTCCCTGCCCTTCCACATGCCTACATGGAAAGCCTAAGGTGGAGAGAGCACGCTTCTGCCCTTCCTCACACCTATGTGGAAAGCCTCAAGGCAGAGAGAGCACACCTCTCCACCCTTCTACTTGCCTACATAGAAAGCCTAGGGCAGAGAGAGCACACCTCTCCGCCCTTCCATGTGCCTTCATAAAAAGCCTAAGGTGGAGAGAGCATGCTTGTGCCCTTTCCTCACACCTATGTGGAAAGCCTAAGGTAAAGAGAGCATACCTCCCTGCCCTTCCCCATGCCTACATAGAAAGCCTAAGGTGGAGAGAGCATGCTTCTGCCCTTCCTCACACCTATGTGGAAAGCCTAAGGCAGAGAGAGCACACCTCTCTGCCCTTCCATGTGCCTACACAGAAAGCCTAAGGCAGGGAGAGCAGCAGCAAAGACCCCCAGAAACAGAACAGAGCAGCATCAATGACAAACAGAATTGACATTGATGAGTCAGACACAACATGAAAAGGAGGAGCTGGGGTGGAAGTGGACTGCACCATGTACCATTGACCATCTGCACATGACTTGTGACCCTTGAGCAAGGCACTCACTTTGTAAGTGTGACATGTTTTTGCAACAAAAAACATTAATTATACTTTGTGACAAGCTCCAACTATCATGTGATTTTTCATACATTATCATGTTAATGTATCACATGTTAATCATATGAGAGTTTTTGTTAGAGCTGGTCAGAGGGGAATATTCAAATTTTACAATTATTATTTATTTAAGATATTCAGATCATCTTTTTTTATTTGTTTATTTCTGTTTTTAATTGTCAAAGTTCATCGTGAACTGCAAATAACGAAGATAAGAACGACAGCACACTGAACAAAGAGAATGTTTTTTTACCTTTTACATCTGGTCAGTGCATGGCAGGTTCAAATTGGGGGGCTTACCCATGTCTTGTTATGAGTGCTTATTTCTGTGTGTGTGTGTGTGTGTGTGTGTGTACAGTACATAAAGTGCAGTAATTTCACGCTCCTCTAGCTCAGGCGGAGCTGCAGCCTCTGATCGCCCACCCTCCTCTCCCCTCTAATGACTATTGATTATTAATTGACTCTTTCATGAGACGTGAGCTCCTCTGATTGGTTTCATATCACAGAGTTCACATGAAAATCTGATCAACCTGATTCATGAGTTCATTCTGGGTTTATTGAAGTGCTCAGTGGACTGCTGCGGCTCGGCGAGAACAAAGGAGAGCTGCACATTTCAGCCTCTCACAGTAAAAGTTTATGTGAGTGTTTTCAAAATGCCGAACTTGAAGCTTCAGAATGGGAGTCCACAAACCAATGAGTGACATCATGGTGGCTACGTCCATTTTGTGCTGCATTCTGTGCATTAAAGGTGCCATATAAATAAAGTTCATTCATTCATTCATTTCGTCCTGTCATTTCTACTGCATCCTGGGGAAGCTCTCTGATTGTCCCAACACGTTGTCTATTGTCCCTGGAGCCCTGCTTTTTAACCTGTGCAAAATTGATATGACATATCAGAAAAAAATCGGCCACTGCCACTGGTGAATGTCATCTTATTTGGCGATAGGCTGTAGCGGTCAACAAGGAGAATATCAGCCAATACCAACGTAGGGAGATACTGCACAGCCTCAGCTGGTGTGACTACATGATTAATGAGGACAAACTAATTCTCAGCAAAAGAGGCAACAACAAAAAAAGGAAAAGGAGAAGAAGAATCTTTATGTAACTGGGGCTGCAGTGAAACTTTACCCTACTTTAAATCTGTCTCCTCGCTCTGCCACAAAACTGCTTCACAGGTGTGACTGCCCTTATTTTGAACCAACAGTTGCTTCACTTTTTCACATGCAGCATAACTGTATATGTGCATAAAGAAGAGCGTGGAGGCAGGAAAACACATTTAATCTAATGCTGAGGTTGGTGGTGTGTCTGATACCCGTGTCTCCATGAGGTTACCTGGTTGGTAAATAAAGGTTAAAAAACAAGAATAGCATAAAAAAGTTAGAATGTGTTTACTAGGAGATGATCACAAGTACATTACATGTCAAGAGCCAGGGTCACTATGGCTGCTACAACAATACTCGGGTACTGGAAATCAACTGAACCCCCTGAAATGAAAAAACAAACAAACAAACAGTCAATTATATGACAAAAACCACCTAATACGAATCCATGCTGACCTGGATAACAGGCGAGGGACCAATCTGGTGGGATTTTAGAAATACATTACACAACTCTGAAATATGATTATTGTTCTGTTTATCTTTAATTTTTATTTCAAATGATTAACGTAATTTTCAGGGGATAATGAATTGTGTTTTGCCCTCTCTTGCACAGATCTCCTTTATTTTGTAGCTATTTCATTTTTACTGTTGCCAGTATAATGTCTCATTTGATATGTTAACCTGTCATGTACCAACCCATTCAAGATCAATGAAAATGATCACCCTGTGGTTGTATGCCCCCGCGTACCAGTCAAGTTTCTCTTACAGTTCACATCCATGTCTTTAGAAACATGGATGCTTCACACACATCTTTCCCCTGACAACACAAAAGATCCATACAATCAGCACAGTTTCATGGTGGACACCCAAGATTAGAGTCACTAGTTAAGTATCTGACCAAATATGAAGAAAGTCCCCCATAGTGTTCAGAGATATTGCGTTCATGAGAATGGGACGGACAGATTGACAGAAAGACAATCCAAAAACATTATGCCTCCAGCCATAGTTACTGCCAGTTTGGAGTTATAAAAATAATTATAGCTGCTGCGCAGCGATGGGTCGGGTCCGGGCATTTTAGGCAATTCTGAGCAACAAGCAGAAGAATTGGAAGACATTTAGGAATTTAGCAACACAATCTGCCTTTTGCATCAACTGAGGCTTGAACTCACAACCTCTGAGACTAAGAATCAATTTCTATCTCACTGAGCTAATTAGTCAGAGACAATTCATGTGTAGCTTCACAAACTGACTAAGCCAGACGTGCAGGTTTAGCAGCCGTCCATGCATGGAAAAGCAGATTTCAAACCACTGTAAAAAATTCAGTTATCGAAACAAAAATCTGAAAATACACATATTGCATCTAGACAGCATGGAGATGTTGGTAATTTGTTTGTAACAATGACTGATTTGCTCCATAAGTGAAAAACTGATGTTTAAAATTGCCATTTTTACATTGACTCCAATTGTTCACATTAGAGCAAAATTCAAAATGCTGTCAAAAATTCAGTTTTTGAGATAAAATTCTGAAATTTGCCACACATCATCTACCATGACTCTAGAATTTTGTCATTTTTTTCATGAACATTGAAGATTTATTTAGCAAGAATTTGCATGTATATGTTTACAGTACCGTTTACAGTCAAACATTTTGATGCACTGTAGGCTCAATTTTTGATAAATCAAAAATCTGAGAAACATAGTTTTTGTAGGACAGTCTGAAGATGCTCTGTAGCAAGTTTGGTGTCAATTGAGCAAAAATTGTGGGAGGAGATAGGTTTAAGAAGTTTTACAGTTTTTGAAAAAAACAGAGTGATGAACTTCATAATTTTTAATAGGTTTAAATGTACAAAAGTTTCTTCAGTATTGGGGCTACAGTTTGATGAAAGTTGTGAAGTTGTAGCACGTATGGTTGATTTGTTATGAATTTTCAAAGTTTTGAACTTTAGACGCTTGCTGTAGCGCCACCATCAGGACTATTGGCTTGAGTTTACAGCTGAGGATATCTGGCATGAGACTGGACCTTTGTGCAAAGTTTGGTGAGTTTTCACCCATGGGAAGTATGATTTCCTCGGAAGAAGAAAGAAGAAGAAGAACACCTAGGATTACAATAGTGTTCTGGCAGCTTAGCTGCCCGGACCCTAATAAAACAAATAAGTTGTGAGTGAGGAGAGTAAGACAGTAGACGAACACTGTAACCTGCATGNTGGTGAGTTTTCACCCATGGGAAGTATGATTTCCTCGGAAGAAGAAAGAAGAAGAATACCTAGGATTACAACAGTGTCCTAATAAAACAAATAAGTTGTGAGTGAGGAGAGTAAGACAGTAGACGAACACTGTAACCTGCATGTTGTCTTTGAGCAGCAGGTGCTACACAAAACCCAACCCAATCACCTCAATAAGTGTTGGCATTGTACATTTCTACAAACCACGGATATGTTAATTTGCAAATGATTATGTAGCAAATAAATAAGTCTCGACTGACTGAAATGCAGTGATGTCTCTGTAAAAAAACAACCATTTTTCGTGGCAATATCCCCGGTGGAAAAACACTGATAGGTCGGAAAATACACAGTCCCTAAAAACACCTACGTTTGGGGCTAAAAAACACAACACAATCTGTTTTGTTGTTTGTTGGTCTTGAACAGTGCTCTGCCGCTCACAGTCGTATACATGGTTTGCAGAAACATAAAATGTTTAGCAGCTCAAACAAAACTCCATCAATCTGCACTCTACTGGGTGAAGGCAGAAATCTCAATGGTAGGTATTTCAAACCCTCAGAAAATAACATTGAATCTATCTATGGTATAATATGACTGTAGTGATTGGCAGAGTAGTGGTCCATATGTTTACATCACTTCCTGGTGACAGAGTGTAATACAGTGACAGCTGGTGTCTCTTCAGGGCACAGAGGGATGAAGAGGCGTCATCACAGGGCGAGCAGCTCTCTGAAGAATAAACAAATCCTGATGGCCTGTTTTTATCTATCGGAAGCTGATACGCCAATATCTTCATCCTGGATCTGTCCTAGTCTCCTCCCCTCGCTCCTCTGTCTCCTCTCAGTATCAGTTTACTTCTCGTCTATCTGTTACACTCACATCTCCCACCCTGACTCCTTTTCTTCCCTCATCTTGTTTCCTTCATTTAACTGATTCCCAAACCTTCTCCTCTTACTTCCTTCTGCTTTTCTATGGTCGGCTTTTTCCTCTCAGTTCCTCCTTCTCTCAAAAGACCCTTTATGTAGTATCATATATTAAATAAAGAATAAATTATCATCATGGGCATTTACTGTTTCCTCTGGCGTCATGTCTCTGACAGCAGCACTGTATTATATCATTTATGTCAGATCCTTCTGGCATTAAACTCCGTCCGTGGCTGTTTGGTGTGAAGCGCAATGAAGTGAAGTAAATCAAAGTGAGCTGAGTATTTATTGTTACAGACACTTCCTCTGGCCTGCCTCTGCACAGGACAGCAAACTGCAATCAAGTCAAGTGAAGTAAAGTAAAGTGACGAAAAGTAAGGTTGAGAAAAATAAAGTGCTATCCAGTGAAGTTCGGTCCTGGTGCAATGTCCTGGTAACACCTGCATTTTCACAGCTCAGTTACAGCCCAGTCACTGGAAGAAAGTGTTGGTATTTAGGTTTCTGCAAACCACGGATATGTTACATTTGTACGTTACATACATATCATATTAACATTTCCAAACTGACATGGTATATGAGCTGACTTGACGGTCATGGGGAGGTGGAGGGGATGGTGGATGCCATGTCACCTGCAGACCACTGTTTAACACCAACTTTAACAACACTTTTTAGCCGCCAAATGTGCCCCCTAAATGTGGTTCGTTTGGACAGGTGTGACCACAGCAATCACACTCAGGTGTGCACCAAAACAACAAGAGCAAAGGAAAGCACGGGGATGCTAACTTTCACTTTTGTCTACAAAAAAAAGAGAAAGAAACCCCATAATCTCTGCAGGTTTACTTCCCCAGTACTTCCTACTGAGTGTGTAAAGTAGTGTGTCTCCCACTGGCCCAAGAGTTCCTGCCCGGCTCATAGAATCTACATTGTCAGGGATTTTAAAATCGTTTGTCTTGGCTCAAGGAAAGTTTCACAATTATAAAACCTACAAGGATCAAACACTAATAATAACAAAGAGCCATAATTGACTGTGTTTACAAGGTCTTCAGTATCCCGGTTTTGAGGCTTATCCGGGATATGATGTTTACATGGAACACAGAGAAACCCGGTTATTCATATCCCTGTTTACATGATAAATACCAGTAACCCGTTTTCTGATCACTGCATCCTATCTGCGCAGGCGTGTGTTACGCCTTTTATGTCTTTTGTTTGCAACGGATTGAGCGGGAAATGTGATATATTTATTATATTTAGAAGTAAGAGAAAAATAAGACCTCTGTGGCTTCTAGTGGGCTTAGCGTTAGTAAATATTCACGTTGCATTACAGCTATGGCTTATCCACTTCATCTTCAGCAATGGGAGGAGAGAGCGACAACAAATATTGAATACGTCACCAGCTTTGATAGGTATTCGGCTGTCACTGCCACCTGTCTTCTGCCGTCTAAACACATAGTTATGTTGAATTCTTTCATCATTTTCAGGCAAAATTCAGTCTCTTTGTCGCTCCAAAAATGGGAAGCTCTCGTTGCCGCCATGTTGCTTGTATATCTGGTGCGTCACTCTGGTGCCTGCGCACACGGCGGGCAGCTGTCAGAGACCGGGATAAGGCGTATACATGCTCCAGTATCCCGGCTTCTATCGGAGTACTCCAGGTGGCAAAACTGGGTTTCTTGAAACCGGGAAAAGGGCATAACCTGGTTTCTGAATTCGGGATATGGTGTTTACATGCACACACACAAAAACAGGATACTTAAAAAACTCAATCAAAACCGGGATACTAAAGACCTTGTAAACACAGTCATTGACTTTGCAGTTCAAGGTGTCCTCTAAACTGTTTTACAGACGTCTCTTTTACAATGATGGTTTATGAAAAAAAAAGCTCTTTGGGCTGTGGGGATTTTTTTGGCTGCAATACCACAAGTGGCCACTGGGAAAAATTGGAAGCAAGGCTGGGCTGTTTTCCTGGGAGTCTGTACGTAGTATCGACTGATCACGTTTGAGCGGCAGGTAGATGGTCCACGTGGAAAGCAAAAGAGGTCGAAGACATTGGCCGAAATACAAGCTCAGAACCTAATGGCTATCGTCTGATGATTATTTAGTTTTTTTTAAATCCACAGTTGTATGCAGATATCTGTTTATTGAGATTTAACCTAAATGATCGGCGCACAGAAGAGGAAGTCTTGGCCCGCTGGTAATACCGGCGTCCCTGAAATACCATGTAGCTTTTACAAAAAATTATGGAAATTAATTATTTTTTTAACATTATAATTTTCATTTATTGTCGTAGGCCTGAAGAGATTCTTACAATCTTCAGCTGTCTTAACATTTCATCAACTAAAATTTGCGTTAGACATCTGTGTCCTGGGGTTTTATTTATAAACATTGTGTACGCACAAAACGAGGCCTGAAAGAAGCAAACGCCACCTCCCACGCAAAACTTGTGACATAGAAAAACAGACTTAATGGGAGAAACTCTGACCCATGCTTACGAACATTTGGAGACGGACACATTGGCGACACAGATGGTGAGGTGGAAGCCTGATTGTAGAAATTGTTGAATATTATTTGGCTCACCCAAGGCTGTGATACTTTTATGATGAGGCTCAAATATGTTTTGTGGCTCCAGACAGATTTTTTTTTCTTTTTTGGGGGGCCAAAAATGGCTCTTCTGTTAATAAAGGTTGCCGACCTCCGATGTAGAGGCTCGTTGTTGTCACACTGACAGCCAAGGGTTCTGGGACTGATCAGTTACTAACTCTGACTAGTTGAAATGTCGGCTGTAAAAACATCTCAAGCAAAGACTGACTGTGAAATTCACACTTTGTTCAACAACAAATTCACCACATATCAACACATCTTCTCCACCACATATCTGCTGCCAATAAAGAACTGTTACTGTGCAGCTTCTGGTAAAGATATGAAATTGTGTCATTTAACGCAGCGTTATTTTCGGCATTGGATGGAAACACTGTGGTGGAAAACTGCAACACTTACTGGGAAGAATGGGACTGCTACTGGGTGTACTGTGTGTGTGTGTGTGTGTGTGTGTGTGTGGGAGACATTTGATTTGAAGCTTTAGGATCTTAATCTGTACGTCTGTTTGACAGCCTCTACAAAGCCATTAGATCCCTCCGTGTGTGTGTGTGTGTGTGTGTGTGTGTGTGTGTGTTCTATCAGGCCTTAAGCCCAGCAGAAAGGTCACTGTTGAAATGTCAGCAGCAGTGGCAGCCCGACTTTCTGTCTGATGTCTTTATGTGTCCGTGGAGCATCTTACCGTCCGTCTGTCTGTCTGTTTGTTTGTGTTTAGGTGAAAGCATCTGAATCAACTGTATGCAATGATTGACACCTTCAGGTCAGCACGTGAATCATACACTGTGTAAAATAATGGATGTAACCACTGTGACGTCGCCAGCTGGTTTGTGGACTCCCGTTTTAAAGCATCAAGTCTGGCATTTTGGCCGTCGCCATCTTGTTTTTTAGAGCCAGAGGTGACCACGTTCTGATGAGAGGATGGATCTGACAGAGTTTTTGTTTAGTTGTTAATTTTAGTAATTCAATTACTATTTTTTTTCATTACACCCCAGGAAAGAAGCTTTTGTTAACATTTTAAAGACTTTATATACATGTATAAATCATAACTTTTCTTTATACAGCTTCCCTCATCCCTTGAGCCTGATCTGGGAACATAACAGTGTACAATAATTTGGTTTATGACCAAATACCTGCAAAGCTAATGAGATTCCCAGCAGCCTCAGCTTGTGTTTGGTGCTAATGTTAGCATGCTAACACGTATATTGAGGATCTAAGGACAGGAGGTGCTGCATGCTGTAAGAATTGTGAAGTCCTTGGAGGCAAATTTGGGATTGTGGGCTCCTCTAAAATAAACTGCAAAATATGTGAGTGGTCCATGTTCAGTGTGGTTAGAAGTGAAACAGGCTCATTATGTCGACCTATAGGATATTAACTTTATCCTCGTCAACACTTGTAAGATTATATAGGCGACATTTTATGTTGAATAACTATGGATATAGTTATTTCATTTAATTAAAATAAAAATTAAGATTTTGGTTTGCCATTTGGTGTGCCTTGGGCAAAAGTTGGAAAGCCACTGGGCTCCAACATATTTATAACAATAATAATATACAAAAATAATGATTTATATATAAAATATATATATCATATATTCCAGTGTAGAAACAGGCTGCATGTTGGGCCTACAGTTTATGGTGCAGCCTACAAAACAAACACAGCACTTGTAGTTTTTAATATATGAAAACATTAGATGACAGTATTTGTCACTCCACAGAACTGTTTGTGTTTTGACATGAGCAGAAAACCTGTTTTTATATTTTCACGTTTCTGAATATTTGGGTTCAGTCTGATACTTGACGCCCCTGCAGCCTCCTGTGTGTGTGTGTGTGTGTGTGTGTGTGTGTGTGTGTGTGTGTGTGTGTGTGTGTGTGTGCCCTCCTCTCTCGGTGCGTCTCTGCTTCTCAGGACGCAGAGCTCCGCCTCGGATGCTGCTGCTGCTGTTTATCTGATTACCGCGATATGAGAGCTGCGTCTCCTTAAAGCGACACTCCGCTTTAATTAATGAGACTACCGGGGAGAGGAGGAGAGACACGCCGAGGATGCAGATGAAGAGACGGAGCAGCGCCCGCCGGTCGCCTCCATCTTCTCGCTGCAGGAGGACGCCGCGTGTCGCCGCTTCGTTTCACCGCCCTGGGGTGATGATGCCGGCTGTAATGTGACCCTGCATGCCTGCAGAAAAGCCTCCAAGACCCCCCTCCTCCCTCCTCTGCTCTCCATCCTGCGATACACGGACAGTGGATGCGTCACAGCCGCTCATCCTGCGTCGTTTCTTCCGCAGACGCGTCGTAGCCTCCTTGCCTCATGTGTAGGTTATGAAATCGGCTGTAAAAACGCGGCTGTCCGCTCCTGACTCCTGCTGCACACACGGACTCTGTAGGCTTCATGGCTTCTGTTAATAGCGTCAATAATCCCGCGGATTGCGCGTCCTTGTTCGCCTGCCAGGCCTTTAACGTTTCTGCTCTCCTGTACGCCGCCCATGCGTTGCCGCTGCCGCGCCGCGCCACCTCCTTCCATGGACTCTGAGATCTAACGCGCGCCGCCTCCGCGTCTACGCCCTCGCCCTGCCGCTGATGCGGTGCACCTGGGTGCTCGCTGTCTCCTCGTCCTGGTCCTGGCCGGTCAGTGATCCTCCGGTCCGGGGGGGCTGGTGTCCGCAGAGAGGCAGGATGGTGCGGATCGCCAGCGCGCTGGGGCTGGTCATGTTCAGCGTGGCGCTGCTCATCCTGTCGCTCATCAGCTACGTGTCCATCAAGAAGGACTTTCTGCTCAGCACCCCCAGATACGGACCCAATGGAGGACCCAGGATGTCCATGTTCCATGCGGGGTTTCGGTGAGTCCAGGCCCGCCTGTGGAGCATCTGTGTGGGCTTTATGCTGACTGTGGGTTTGCATCAGATCAGCTGAGTGTTTGGATTTTATTTTTAGTTATTAATACATGCTGACAGGGTAGAAATATCAGCTGAGCGTGACCTAGAGCTGTGGCAGTTTGTGGATGAACCTGACTGTCTTAAATCCTCATAAATGATGTTTTATATTGTTTCTCCAGATGAACAGTGGCAGGGTGGAGCAATCAAAGCAGAAATATACATCAACTTTATCTCCTGGCACATCTTATCTGTAGCTCAGGAAGCTGTAGCTCTGATCAGATAAAGGCCTCTCTGCTGTCTGAGGCCTGTCAGCCCACTGACTGCTGCTGTGCCTCCATGCAGTATTTGTCCTTTGGTTCATCAGTGTAAGGATATGTTTTTAGTTTCTCAGAGCAGACTGTATCACAGTGTTCACTCTCATCATTTAAGGGCAAAAATACTAACATAATTTAGTGTACTATCGTTCTGTGGTTTGAGCCCCACAGTTACAATAAAGAGAAATTTGTAATGCTAAAGCACACAATGACAGAAAGTTTTTAACGTCTAATTCTAATGTTTTAAAAATGTTTTTCTTTGAACAATACATAAAACTACTTAGCAGTTTGGTTAAGGTTGGGGAAGGTCGTGATTATCATTATTAAAAGTAAGCATTAACTTTTGGATTGTGATGGGGCAAAACTTCCGGCCATCAGAACGCTGTAATGAATAGTTGAGACCAAAATGTGGCAATAATCCACTTTATTATTTATAACACATGAAGACTTGACTCACTCGATAAGTAACGAGATGTGTCCCTTCCTATTACCCTTACCCTAACCCCAACCACCTCTCTTTTATCATAACACTGCATAGCTAATGCTCTTTAACTGCTAACATAGCATTAGCATCAGTAACAAGATGTAGCCTTCCCATTACCCTACCCTAACCTAAACTGCCTCTCTTGTAATGGAATACTTCATAGCTAACTAATCGCTAACTTTGTGTTAGCATATTAAATACGATATAGGCTAGTCTAGCCTGCCCATTGCCCTTATCCTAACCGTAACCACCACTCTTTCAACATAATACTCAATAGCTAGCTAATTGCTTACTTTAGCATTAGCATAAGTATTGAAATGTAGCGTGCCCATTACCTTTATCCTAACTTAAACAACCTCTTTTCTTACGGAATGCCTCATAGCTAACTAATTGCTAACTTAGTGTCAGCATATGTAACAAAATATAGGCTGTGTTTCAATTCAGGGGCTGCCGTTAGTTAACTCAATATATAAACGTCACAGTCGCGCAATGCATCTTGGGATAGACTGGCCCACGAAGGATTCATCTGTTGCATCCTCCCAAATTCTGGGAAAGGCTGCATTTCTCGGCAACATTTGAAGGAGCCTTCGAAATGGCACAGCCTTGGTTGCGCCAATGTGATGTAATCGGTTCAAGCCTTCGAAGGCTGCAGCCCCTGAACTGAGACACAGCTATAGCCTAGCCTTCCCATTACCCTTATCCTAACCTTAACCACCTCTCTTTTAACATAACACTTCATAGCTAGCTAATCGCTAACTTACCAATTTCGTTAGGACTTCAACTTGCGGGTCAAGGAGCGAAGGGGGCTGATCGTGGACCAACATGTAGGTGTAGTGGACGAGTAATGTAGCTAGAGGGCGGGTCACGTAGCTGCTCCAGCTGCAGTTATACCTGCTCGAAAAATGAAGCCAATGCGGATGTGCCAAAAACTGCAGTTCCTCTAATGGCCACTGGAGGCTGGCTCCAAGAGCGAGTCAATCCCCACAGACCCTCATGTTAAAATGCCCAACTTTACAGCCGAAATAAACATGTTTACAGCCTGGTACAAAAACAGTTTTGGTCTCTATAGCTAATTTCAACATTCATGACAACTGTGCAGGGTGTGAATTTATTTATAACTTACCTGTTTACATTTTATTAAGGTTTAAAGTCACACAGAATTAAGGGCGGGCCACTTAGATGACGTGGTGTCTGCCGATAGTGTTTTACACCGGCACGAGCAAGCCCAGTGTACATGAATGGTCATTTGATGTGCGTTTTCAGGCGTGCAGGTATTGGATGGAAATAACTTCTAAAACAGTGCTAAAATGCTCAGTATTTTGATTTTAAAACGTTTTATAAAGACAGCGTATCAGTGTGGATGTGGCCTTACTCTCTGCCTTGGCCACATTGGTAGTGAACTTTAATTGTACGCTGTGGAATCGTCCAATACCTATGCATTTCTGAGGATGCTGGGCTACTTTCTGGCAACAGTTTGGGAATGGCTCTTTCCTGTTTCATGACAGTGCCCCTTGCAGAGAGCCCTGACCTCAGCCTCAGCTTTGGGTTTAACTGGAACGCCGTCTGTGAGTCAGACCTCATCACCCAGCATCAGTGGGTGACCTCACTAATGATCTTGTGGCGGAATGGGAGCAAATCCCTGCAGCCAGGTTCTGACATCTGGTGAAAGCCTTAAACCAGAGAGAAGGCTGTTGTAGCACCACATTAATGCCCGAAACTTTGGAACCAAATGATCATCAATCATAGGGTAGTAATCTTAAGGTGTCCACATCATCCACTCACCTGGTCTGTTTGTTTTGGAGAGGAAGAGACTTCTGTGGATAATTCGGCTCCCGCTGAAATCCTCTTGATCGTCTGGATCTTAAGTTATCAGAGAAAAAAGGCATGTGGCGAGCGAGCTGTTCATCTTTGACATGCCAAACAGCGTCAGAGAAACGCTGATTTTTAACGTTAAACTGCTTCATTCAGGGGTTTTACTGTTTTTTAATTACCATTTCCTCTTGTTTTACAGAGGAAGAGACTTCATGGATAATTAAGCTCCTCGTAAAAACCTCCTGAACACTGAAGGAATTTTAACCGGGAGATGTTTCAGCTGGTTGCAGTGTACAATCCTCACCACTAGATGCCACTAAATCCCCCCTAAATCTTACACACAGTTTGTTTAATTTCTTTGTGAAACAGTGGGCAAGTGCAGTGACTTCATGGAGTCTCTCATTAGATCTAGATTGCCAGCTAACGGCACCTATTTAGTCCTATAAGAGCTGTTCGCCAAGCACATTGCCAGCAAGTTTTCTAGCTCCTGGGTTTACTTCTGGGATATGTGGCCTACCAAATATGTGTGCTTTTCCCCCTGGCCCCACCCACGAGTTCCCGCTCAGCTCATAGACTTTACATTGTGATGACATCATAGATTATTATTTGCTTTTCTGGGCTCGAGGAGAGTTTTACGAATATAAACCCTCCATGGATCAAAGATCAGTTGGAGATTCTTAAAGTCAAGCTTTTTTTTTTTTCTTCTTCTTTTTGTCAGTCTGTGTATTTCTGGGAATGTGTCAGTCCCTAGATTTAGCTGCAGAGTCCTCACTTTTACGCTGCTCTCCAGTACAGGTAGCTGCAGACCCCGACCCAGGCAGTGTCTGAGTGAGATGGAGGCAGCTGCCAGGAGGACGAAAGGCTTTGCCCAGTCAAAACGCAGGCAAGGGGGGGGTGGCATTGGTGGTTAATGGAGGCAAAACCGCAGTCGTACGTTGCTTTTTCACCGCTGCAAGAAAATATTAGGGTTGCAACGAGATTTTCAGGGTACAATAACCGTCTCATAAAATTTTGCGGTTTCACGGTATTAAAGAATTTACATTATTGTTAGTTAGAATGATCCTTAAAGGAATGACAACAGAAGGGTTATTGTTGGTTGAACAGATGTTTTATTACTATAATTGAAACTTGAAATTATTTTGTTAATGGAACTATGTGTAAAAAGTCTCCCCTTGCCTAATAACTAAAATTAAGGGGAGATTCTTTGTCCAGTTCCATTCTTTTTTTCAATGTCTAGATAAGCAAATGTACAGGGTAAGATAACCGTCAGCTTTTATATCACGGTAGACCTTAAAGGGAAATTTCGGTTTATTTCAACCTGTCTCCTATCATCCGTGCTTTGGAAAGCAGAGCTAGATGGTAAACAAACATGGCAGCACACCGGTAAGGTAAGACAACACGTTTACATGTCGTTTTCTATATGTTCTCTGACATTTATCCTAACGATATGAGGCGGTCTTTGTGGAAAAAAAGCTTGTTTAGTGGACTAACTTTGCACTTGAAGGTTGCCTGTTCACTTACGTTTTAACAGGTCTGACGCTACTATGCGCCCCGGCTGTATCTAGGCTAACGGCTAACATGCTAACTATTATTTTTATGTCACTAGTCACTTGAAACTAATTTAGGACGATAGAAGACAGGTTGAAATAAACCGAAATTTCCCTTTAAAACTGGTATATCGCTGACAAAATCCATACGGTCACAGCCCTCCATGGCAGTAAGTGGACTTAAGGAGAGACAGAAGAGCTGTGAGTAAATGTGCTGATCTAGTTCACAGCCGTGGGATTAAGTGACAGATGCCTTGTTTTCCTTCAGGCTGATACACACCGACTGAGAAAACACACTGTCATGTACCACTTTAAACCAGTTCATCAGAGCAAAGCTGTCTCCTCACTTAAAAGGCAATCAGCCAATCAGTGTCATCCATCACTGACATGAGAGATACGATGTACTCTCCCTGATTATGCTGTGTAATTATGATAAATGTATTAATGACATGTTTGCTGACTGTTAGAAAACATTAGCATATCCTATGACCACCTCCAGAACTAGTTTAGATGTTCAAATCCTGTGTCTGCATTTTTACTGCGTCTGTTTCCAGTCCGAACAGGATACTCCTGAACAGTAGGTCCACTGCGGCTCCATGGAAAATCATTCCGTAAATCTTTGTCGTCCGACATGTTGGGTCAGGTCCGGAGCGTGATGCTAAAACAGCTTCGTTCTGATGGAGGTTCTGGAGGCCAGCGGGCCGTCCTTGGATCTGATTTACAGCTTGAGAGCTGCATTCATTTTCCTCCTGCCTGTAATCATTTTCCCTCCTCGCTCGTCGTCACCGCGGGCCAAGGTTACACTCAGAGTGAGTTAGATGTGAAGGAGAGAAGCATGTTGAGGAGAAAACACTCTGGTGGACAAGTCCATACAAGTTTCCTGCTGTGTTGTTGTAGAATCAGAGTTTACGATCAGGAACAGGGTGACATTTTAGGTTTTGCCAAGCCAGTCGATGGAGAGGGTGTTCAGTCCATCTGATGGTCTGTACTCTGAAGAAATGACTGGCCAGATTACAATGAAAAAGAGTGTACCATCACTGTCAGGCCCAAATTTCTACTGGACTCTAAGGGTCGGATTTCCACAAAACTTACAGAACCCATTGACTCTGCAAGCTGTCACAATGCATGGCTGTGCACCACCCATTCTTTGTACCTAGTCACTCATCATATATGCAATGCCTTTATATTAGATCCAGGACAGAAAGGTTTAAGCCGCAGGACAGTGAAGAATTTCCTTTATAAGATGACTTATACCCAGTTAGTTGTACTCAGCAGACCAACGTTTGAGGCAGCGGAGAACTACACGAAAGTCATAAACATGAAGCTGTAGTTCTTTTTAGGTCTCAGCTGTATCCTTCATTGTGCAAATCACTTTCTGTTATCTGTTACTGTAATAAAATATGAGCTCTGTATAAACTAGGGCTGCCACTAACGATTATTTTCATTGTCGACTAATCTGTCGATTATTTCTTCGATTAGTCGACTAATCATTTCATCGAAAAATGTGTTAAAATGTTGAAAAATGTCGGTCTGTCTCGCCCAAACCCCAAAATTACGTCATCTAATGTCTTGTTTCATACTCACGCCAAAGGGTTTTAGTTCACTGTCACGGGAGAGTGTGTAAAGCTGCCAATATCTGAACGTAATAAGCTGCAGTAAGAGTATTTTGGGGGACTTTTATACTACTTTTCTATGAAAAATGACTCAAACCGATTAGTCGACTACTAAAATAGTCACCGATTATTTTAATAGTCGATTAGTCATCGATTAGTCGACTAATCGTTGCAGCCCTAGTATAAACCATAGATTGTACAACAATAATGGATGTAGCTACCATGGTTTCACCTATTGGTTTGTGGACTCCAGTTTTGAGGCAGACAGCTCTTAATTATGCGTAACTTTAAGCCTTAATAAAATGTAACAAGTGAGTTATATGAAAATTCACCCCCTGTACAGTTGTCAAGAACGTTAAAATTAACTATAGAGACCAAAACTGTTTTTGAACCAGGCTGTAAACATGTTTATTTCTGCTGTAAATTTGGGCATTTTAACATGGAGGTCTATGGGAATTGACTCGTTCTTGTTCCAGCCTCAAGTGGCCATTAGAGGAACTGCGGTTTTTGGCACATTGTATTTAATGTATTTGCCTCACTTTTCAGCCCCAGAGGATGCCATTCAAGACCTGTTTCCACCAGACACTTTCGGTATGGTACCTTTGGAACCAACAGTAACCCTTCAGACATGGTACCTAGACCCTAGTGTTTCCACTGCAAACAGTCCTCTTAAATGTGGGTGGGGTTGTTGTCACTCACTGCTCCGTCCAGCACTCACTGTAGTTCCTCCTTTATCAGTCTGCACCTGGTTCATCGTCCACTGAACGAGGCTGCACGCCGACATTTTCAGAACAAAATAGAACAGGCTGCAGTGAGAGTCTCTCTCCATGGGATATTTAAAAATAAAAAGTTTGTGCATTTAGTCCTTCTCAGGCAAGCTCAGGGGTTTAGTGTTGCTGTAGCCCACAGGAACAACGCTCCACGACAAAATTAATATATATAAATGCTTGAAGATCCACTCATTACTAAAAGTGTCTGTCATATAAAAACTAAAGTGTCAAAGTTGTCACAGTGATGCATTATATCACAATAACGATTGTTTTGTTGTTACAGTAATATGGTTTCAAGTAAGTATTTGAAATACACTTTACCTCTGCATGCCAGCTCTTCATAGAGTCTACTTCAAGTACTCCATTCTGTCAGTTCTTTTTAAAGTCACTGGTGATGATTAAGATAAGAGTGAGTTTGTTTTTTTTGTTTTACATTTTCCCTGCAGCGAGAGGCCGCCTCGCAAACCTGACCTGAGGTGAATACAGAGTGCTGACGTTTTAACTCAGAACACGAGGATCTACTCTGTCTTTCCTTGTCCTTTGTTTTCATATTGATATTTTTCTATGAGATCTATCTGTCTATCTATCTATCTATGGTCTTACACTGAACATCAAACTGTTTGTGTCACTAACTCGACACAAAGCAACGAGTCTATGACCCTGACATTTCTCTGGAGCCTTTTGGATGGTTTGGTGTTGGATTGGAAACAGCATGAAATAAAAAAAAATAGATGAATGCTAAGAGTAAAGAGACTTGATACAAAGTGAGACTTTTATCTTCAGTGTGTTCATCTTTAGTATTACTATCTTATTCTGATGGTTAAATTCAGTATTTCATGCTGATCCTGATACAGCGCTGCACCTCTCTCTGGCTGAGCATCACTGGCTTCAAAGATGGCAGATGCTGCAACAACAAAATAGCGCTGCTGGAGGTCTGACTGCCATCAGATCCAGGTCAAACAGTATTTACACAGACTGTTGAAGGTTTGTCTCAGTCTGGGCGGGCATCACAGAGGTGGGTTTTATCCATACAGGACAGTGTAAGTTACAGAATGATCAGACCTGTGACTCTTTCTGAACTGTCCTGATGAAGTAAATTCCACCGACCTCGTTCGTCACGCTAGATGAACCAAACTAAATGCAAATACTATTTGACCAGTTGTGTCTGCCATAGCAGAGTCTCGACCTGAAACCTTGACATTTTGATGTTTAGTCCAATGCAGAAGGAGAATAGTGTTAACGAGGCAAGTTTTAAACCGACTTTCCAACACTGTGAACAATCCTCTTTGCCAGAGTGGCTGAATCCAAATGTCCACCTGGACTTGTGGAATAAGTCCTCGCAAACTTCAGTCATATGTACTGTGATGAGTTTGCCGTAATCACGTTAAGTCTCCGAGGGAAGACACCTCAAGCTGCTAATACACAGTATTGTTTTAATAGGCTACAGTAACTGTTTTACATTAACATACGTTTTTTTTTTTTTTTAGTCAGCTATTGAAAACCCCCCACAACATCACGTCCGTATTGCGATTGTGGGCAATTAAATCTGCTAAGTCTGCTGAAGTCCGCAGCCCAAGCGGACTCTCTGGAAGTCTGCAGAAGGTCCGCTTTAGGCCCCTTGTGGACTTGATGAACTGTGGATTTGGACAGCCCTAAGCACACCAAGACTTCCCGGGAACGCACCCGCAAAGTCCGCAAGTCTGTAGCTGTGTCTCAATTCAGGGGCTGCAGCCTTCGAAGGCTTAATTTGGAGACTGATTGCGTCACATCGGTGCGACCAAGGCCGTCCCATTTCGAAGGCTCCTTCAAATGCAGCCGACAAATGCAGTCTTCTATCCCAGAATTTGGAGAATGCAATGGATGAATCCTTCTAGGCCCAGCCTATCCCAAGATACATTGCGCGTCAGTGACGATTATATATTGAGTTAATTAACAAAACAATTGTTAACTAGCCAACGGTTAAATGTTGCTAACATTACTATTAGCTAAAAGCACACAGCTTAAACGATCTTAATTTAGTAAGTTTACCTAAAAACGGTCCATCAGCCTGAAATATATCAAACAGCTGGTGATGCAACCAAGAAATCCTCCGCAGACCAGACTGTCCCATTTCGGAGACCATTCAGTTTAGCTGATGGGGTCATCAAAGGACGTGGCCAATGTCAACCGCAAAGGCCGCGCCCTTCAAAGGCTGAGACACAGCTTGGAAGTGTGGTGAAGTGCGGACATCTGGATTCAGCCAGACTGTTGCTTTTACAGGAAGCCTGGACTAAATGCTGTTCTGACTTAAGAAGCAAGCCCTTCTACCACAAGACAGCGCCAGAAAAATACATCAAAAATGTCAAGGTTTCTGTGCAAAAATAAGACGTACAGAAAAGCTTACAAAATAATGATCACATTGTTATCATTTCCTGGTTAAGTCTTGGCTTTAAGGCTTTAATATACTCACTTGTAGCATTGAAGGAGTTGAGGCTTCTTGCACTGCAAAACAAAAGTGTTCATCTTATCAAGTGTGTTGAGCTCATGTTGGGATCAAATTTACCAACAAGGTGACGTCATCAGAATGCACATGGAGGTGAAAAGTCAAGTAATCAAGGAATCATGTCAAAGTGTAGATGTTTGTTTTGAAACCATCTTGAAAGTGAAGGAAGGACATTAATCCAAATTTGTTTGAAGGGAAAATATTGTCAAATTAACTCTGAATGACTTGCTAAGATGAACAGAATTCCTTTAACAGTTTGGCCTTATTGCTCATCTTCCCACAGAAGGTTGATTTGATTGTAGATTAGAGTAAGCAAGTGTGCGTTTACACTGAGCTGAGAGTGTAAATGAAACTGAATCTTTTTTTTGTTTTACTGCAGCTGCTTTCCTAAAGGAATAAACCTCTGTATTTATTTGCTGAACGGATCAAACATTTGCACATTTCAACCGGCTTCTTTTGGAGGCATTTTAGCTTTGTGAAGGAGGTGGTACTGACAGGGATTAGAGATTTTCTGCAAAGCCCAGATGAAGCTTTATTTTTTAACTTCTGGGTTTTGTTTCTACGACATGGAGAAACACGAGCAGTCAGGTGATCTCCCTTTCAGTTTTAGGGTATTTCACACCAAGTTTAAATTCGTGTGCAAGATATTTCAACCACGCAAGTAGATATTAAATTTGTTTCTTGGAAACCAAAGAAGTATTTTCATTATTGTCTGATTGATTGGATCTGGTCTAAATACTTTTTTCTTTTATTAAAAAACATCTGCTGCTCAGATGCATGATAAGAACACTAAATATAGCACGAATAACTGCGCAATCTCATCTCAGATTTGGTGTAATTTTTTTTCCCTTGCAAAATTTCTGCGACACTTGAGTTTCAATGATCAGTGATCTCTTGGCTGACTGCTTGTGTTTCTTGGTCTGTCAGATAAATGATCTTTTAATGTTCGCTTTGCAAAAGTAAGGATGTTTTGCATTACCAACAATCCTTTTTTTAAAGAGCTAAAATGCTCCTCAAAACATTTTGAAGTGCAAGTGGTTTGAAGCCGACCTCTCCTCAGCACAGGAAGACTGGGTTAACCTCTGTCTATCTATCTATCTATCTCCTCCTCCTCCTCCTCCTCGTCTGTGCAGCTCCCAGCTGGCGTTGAAGTATCTGGATCCAGCTTTCACTCCTCTGACCAACTCTCTCAGCGAGGATCTGCAGAACTCCTCGAAATGGACCTACAACCATACTGCTTTTATACAACTGAAGTAGGTCACACACAGTCTCTCTGTTTCTGTGGCGTGTTTTGGATGTCCTTTGAGCACTTACAGCAGTAAAACTCTGTTGAATTTGTATCCAGCTTCAAATCTGCTTCAGTTCAAACCATTCAAGAACCTGGTCCACTGTAGAACCGTTGTTTCCACAGTGGACCAGAGTGGACAAACCAAACACTGGCTCTAGATAGGGCCATCTGCATTTTTGCATAAACAGTGGATTTACACTTTCATTTGATGCCATGAGACCCAAACAGACTTTTTCCCATGGACTAACATGGCAAAAGAGACATCTGCCAAGCAGTGGGTCCATTTTTTTAAGCGGCACAGCCGCTGACTTGTGGATAAGAACAGTAACGTACAAAAACTTATTTTTGTCTTGCAGAAAAGAGATCTCTCAATACATCGACATCCCCCACAACTTCACGCTGACAAGAGACTCAGTCCGAATCGGACAGCTGATGCATTACGACTACTCCAGCCACAAGTACGTCTTCTCCATTGGCGAGAACTTCCGTTCGCTCCTCCCTGAGATCTCGCCGATCCTCAACAAGCACTATAATGTCTGTGCTGTGGTCGGCAACAGCGGCATCCTCACTGGCTCGCGCTGTGGCCCCCAGATTGAGAAGTTTGACTTCGTCTTCCGCTGCAACTTTGCGCCAACTGAGATCTTTAAGAAGGACGTTGGGCGGCGGACCAACATGACGACCTTTAACCCCAGTATCCTGGAGAAGTACTACAATAATTTACTGACTGTGCAGGACAGGAACAATTTCTTCCTGAGCCTGAAGAAGCTCGACGGAGCCATCCTGTGGATCCCGGCATTTTTCTTCCACACGTCAGCCACGGTGACGAGGACACTGGTCGACTTTTTCGTGGAGCATCGAGGTCAGCTGAAGGTCCAGCTGGCCTGGCCCGGAAACATCATGCAGTATGTGAACAGGTAAGACACCCAGTAACTCTGCACTACATTACAAAGACCCAATTCCTGTTCCTAGATAATGACGTCTTTAGATGAGCCTTTGCATTTACACCTGGTGTTAATAACCGTTCTTGTTATGTAATCAGATTCTAATTCAATTTGGTTGTCAGTATTCGTAATCACCTTCCAGCCTCCTACTTGTGAACATGACTTTTATATGTATGTGTCTGATGTTAGCTACTACTGCTTTGCTAGCTTGTGCTAGAAGGGCAGACGTTGAACTGACTGGGAAGAGAGCGGCTACAAAGACAGTCCTTTGGTGCTGCATCTAACCTGTGTAAAGGCAGCAACAGAAAGTTTGCTGACTTTTCTTGTGTTCACTTTGAATTTTTGGCTTAAAAGGCTGATTAAAGCCTGTTTGTTGAATGAGTGAATTCCAAATTTCTCGTTTTTAGTTGTAGGCCAATTTACACTCCTAGTCTACAAGTATTCGAATATTAAAAATCACTTAAAATGCCCATCCCTGATCTCAAAATTCAAATTTGGTGGGCAAAGCTTGCAGACTTGTCAACTAACATAATATGTCTCAAGTCCAAGGAAGTGTCCCTGCTATGGGTTATCCTTAATGTTTTTGTTCTGTGGCCTTTCACAAGGCTTTCTTGAGATATCAGGGGCAGACAGAATTAGGTGACCTTTCAACTCCACATGTGGCCTGGCTGATCCAATTGCATTAACATACGCTTTCTGGTTGAGGGTGAGAGGCTGTCAGCAGATAAACGGAGATCTGTGTGGGTACATTAGACCCTAAAAAAGAGGGTGGATCATGGGGAGTACCACCAGTTGGTCCAGGAGCTTCTCCTCCATCATGGACGTTTACAGGCATATTTTAGGATGACTCAGGGGCAGTTTGACAACCTGCTGTCTATCATCAGGCCGTATAGCTCTGGGTATCCAGCAACCGCTACCACCAGTTTCTCCTCCATTGTTTACCAACTGTTGTGACCACCACAGAAGACCCGCCTCTCAAATCATCCAATAGGACAATGGGGAAAAAGATGTTGAAAAAAGAGATGACATGGGACGCTTTTCCAGTCTGACCTGAAGTTTTTTAACTCAAGGAGTTCAGAGAGCTCCGGCAAAAACACCAGGCACCTAAAGCACTGAAACATGAGGTGTGTAGCAACACAAAAACCACGAGAAAAAGCTTCATTCTCATTAAAAACAATTACAAAAAGCCGCCCCCAGCTGCTAAAACACTTTCTGTGTGATCAGGGCCTAAAATAGCCGCGCACTGTAATTTTAATTAAACAAACAGGAGGAAATGGGGCATTTCATGGGGACTATTTTCAGTGGCAGATTAATCCACATTTGGCGCTCTAGTGAGTTTTTGTGGCAGCAGAATGGTGTGTGTGGGATCAAGTCAAAATAAACTACAGTGTGTGTATTCATGGTAATAAAACAACATGTCACATAGTGCAACAGTGTGGCTCATTGATGTGTGTTTTTAGTTTTGGGATAACAGTGGAGCTCTATGGCACAGAGGAAGAAGATCAGTACACGTTTGGCCTTTTTAGAAAAAAGGCCAAATATCTGTCTGGGGAAAGATAATTGCTGATTGGATTATGTTCCTTGTAGAGCTGAAATGATTGGTTGTCAATTATTAGATTAACTGCAAACTGACTTGTGTAATTTTGTAAGAAATAAAGTCAAAATTCTCTGATTCCAGCTCCTTAAATGTGAATATTTTCTGGTTTCTTTGCTCCTCTTTGACAGTAAACTGAATATCTTTGTAGTTGTGGACAAGACGAGACATTTGAGGACGTCACTTGGGGCTTTGGGAAACACTGATGGACATTTTTTTTTTGCCATTTTCTGACATTTTAAGACCAAATAAGTAATGAATTAATTGAGAAAATAATCGTTGGTTGCAGCTCCATTTCAGTGGCAACAGTTTTTCCAGTCCAAATGCAGCGTAGTTTATAATGAAGTGGTCGGGGTGGGTTGCTGACATTGTTCTATTCAGATTCCTGCACCTCTCAGTGATTTTCTGCTCGTCAGAGTGGATTCCCACACAATTAGTTCCCATCTACATCTGGTGAGGACGGTCAAGGCTGTTCCCTAAAAATGACAGCATACATTACACATTCGTCTTTACTTTTATGTCCGTGATTAAAATGTCCCCGTGTATCTCTGTCTTGTTTGTAGTGGTTTGTGTGGTTGTATAGTATCGAGCTGTTCTCTATATGGCAAAGAGGAGATTTAGGCTCCAAAGCCGGATTATAAAGCAACAGCTATTTAGTGAAAGGTATGGCACAGAGCTGTAACTGTGTGTGTGAAGAGGGATTTAAGTCTGGTGCTTAGTGCTGGAGCAGAATAGGCTGCTCGTACAGTAGCTTAATCTTCACCAATCCCATTAAAACTACCTGCTCTGGAAGAATTACCACGTTTAAGCAGCTCAGACGGCTTTCAGCACCTCAAGGACTCTTGGAGACGGTTTTGTCGAGGCTGGTTTGGAGAGTTCCCCCTCTGTGCCGCTGCAGAGCAGGACTGCCTGGTGAAAGCATCAGCAGTGGTCAGATTAGGGTTTTTTTTAACCATCAGAAGTCATTGCTTTTAATAACAGCTTACTGTCGAATTTTTGGTGAATGACTTCGAAATAATTGGACAAAATTGGACATAACTGTCATCTTTTTTTGTTTGTTTCACTGAAATTCAGGTTTGTCCCTTTTCATGTGTCACACAAATAAATAAATACTTGGATATTAATCTAATTTATACTATTTTAGGTGGGTGCATCACTTTGGTCTATTCAGGATTGAATTCAGGTATTTTACCCTTTCAAGTGACTTATAATTTGAAAATGTAAGGCTCCTCTAAAGCAGTGGTTCCCAACTGGTCCAGCCACATGGTCCAGATTTCTCCTTAGTCATTAGTTTAAGGTCCACACAGTTAAATACATTCAGCGTCACACTTGTGTTTGGCCATGTCTTCAAGCTGGTTGCTGTCTCTGTTAAGTAGCTGTCTGTTAGTCACTCACTCTACAGCAGGAAACAGCACTTCAAAATAAAAGCTCTGTACCGGAAATTCACTGTATTTAAAAATTAAAGTGCGTTTTTTACTAAGGGTGCTTTCAGACCTGCTCAGTTTGTTTTGATCCAGTCGAACTCAAATTCGTTTGCCCCTTGAGTGTGGTTCGTTTGGGTTCTTCTTGAGCATCTCGACTTTAATGTCTAATTGTTCTCCTCACTTGTGCTCAACAGCTACTGGAAAACCAAGCAGCTGTCGCCAAAGCGCCTGAGTACCGGCATCCTGATGTACACGCTGGCGTCCGCCATGTGCGACCAGATCCACCTGTACGGCTTTTGGCCCTTCGGCTGGGACCCCAACACGGGAAAGGAGCTGCCGTACCATTACTACGACAAGAAGGGCACGAAGTTCACCACCAAGTGGCAGGAGTCCCATCAGCTGCCTGCCGAGTTCAAACTCCTCTACAAGATGCACACGGAGGGCCTGTTGAAGCTCTCACTCTCCCACTGTGCGCAGGGCTAAAAGTGCGCAGGTACAGCGCTCCTTCAGACTCCAGCGCTTCCACAGGCCAGAGTAGTCGGAATGATGAGGCAGACAGGAGGATTTGTGTGGTTTTGCCAAAATCAAAATCTTGGCTCTGAGGCCGAGTTGGTGAAATGGGCTCTGGAACTGGTTTTAGCCCCAAAAAGCCCCGTTTGACAAACTGTTTGTACAGTTCAAGAAACAAGTAATATCATTTTCTACTGCTTAAGAGCTGAAAGACGAAAAGGACGACAGTTTAGGAAAAGTTGGCTGCAGCTGGACTTTTAGGCAGCGTTGCTCTTCAGCAGAATATCACAACCTTGAACTGCTTCATGGTGTTTTTATCGCTTATCACTGTTAGGACTAAAGCTACAGATCAGCAACATTAAAACCAACATTAGCACTGCGTTAAAGAAGGCAGATCTCTCATTCATTCACAGTCTGGGTCCTGACAACGGGCGCCATGGCAAAATAGAGCCTGGCTCAATATTTTCTGCAATTTAGGCCTTGGCTACACGTACATGGCTATTTTTGAAAATGGGCTTTTCTCAAAAAGAAAATTTCCATCCACACAATCACTGTTACAAAAAATTTGCGTGTCAGATGCCGCCGCTAGCACACAGTGGACACGTCACTGTGCAGCTCATAAACAGACGACCACACACAGTCATTACAGCTTTTACAGAACGATCTGTACTTCCTCCACCTCTGCATTAGCATAAAATCATTTCTTTCCCGAAGAGCCAATCTCCAGAGCTTTGTCTCAGCGAGCGATATCTTTTTGGCCATTGTCTTCATAATGACAGGCTTGTGGGTCGTTCAGCTCAATATATTTTTCGACCTCATCCATTCTTCGTCACACACCAGACACAGCAACAGAGTTCTCTATGCATCCTTTGGCAGGAGTCGAGCTGCCATAGGAGCAGAGAAAAAGAGCGGGAGTTTGTATGTACAAGCAGAGAGCAAGTGGGGGGAAATGCATTTAATTCTGGGGGTCGTGAGGCTGGAAATACGACAGTGGCATAAAGGGCTATGGGGCAGCATGTCCAGGAGCGCCAACGGCAATGTAGGGTTGTACATTGAAAATAACAGGGGTGTATTTTTTTACATGGCGTTCGCCGCCAGTGTGTTTTGGCCTGTAGTGTTCAATCTCTTACTCTTGTGATCAGAAATGATCTTAAGCTCAATTCCGAAATTGTTCTGTAAATAGTTTCCTCATATATAATAATTTAAGCAACTTCTGATCTATATCTGATCCATCTCAATTTTAGGTTAAAAATAAAAACTTGCGGTTAGGCCACGGATACAGATTATTTAGTTGATAGAACAGATGCAGATAATGGTGCACTCACTCCCAAAATATTGTTCCTTTAAATTGCAAAAATGGATAAATATGAATTCGTAGTATACAGTTAATGTTACATATCTTAGCCTAAATGCATAGAAACATCTATGTTTCTAAAAATACCTGCATACGTATGGAGTAGGCCTCAATTGATCGTTTAACTGTAGAGCAAATGATTGACCTTTCTCATTCTTTCTCTGATAAGCCTTCAATTCATAAATCAGTTACTCAACACACCTGGATTGTATTTCAGTGTCTCACTAGTACCAGAAGCAACATGCGACCACTTACACAGGCCTTTGCCGTTTTTTCACGCAGTGCTGCATTTGGTCTCAACGCCCTGTACGTAAGACAGCAATGTGGTAATTCATAGTTTGACTATAGCATCAGAGTGAAAAGGATTAGCTTCAACAGCTAACATCATCTATTGGCTTACAAATGATTGTTGAGCAGCTGAACAGGACAGGACCCGTGTTTGCTCCATTTGCAATGAAGTACCATACCTAACCACAGATTAGTCAAATGCACAGTAATTCCCCAAAGCATCCCATTTACACATCCAGCAGTTATGGAGCAACATTATCATCGTTTAAGCTGTTTTTGTGTCCAACTGATGAATGTAAACCCAATATTCACTCTCTTTTTGCTCTGTTTTTGGTCTCCACCAACTCCTGACAGAAATATTTGGCTGTTTAGCTGCTAAATATTTCACTTTCTTCACCAGCAAGTTGTTTACTTTGTCTGAAAAGCACAGAGAGACACATTTGAATATTGTGGATAAAGGTGGGGCCATTTCCTGACATACGGCAACAAATCTAAGGAGTTACAACAGAGGCACCATGAATGAACGTTAGTTGTAATGTAGAGCAGGTTCAGGCTGTGGGTTGTGTATAATTGAGCTAATGACATGTTGGTTTATTTTAAAAGTGACGGCCCTACTTTGTAAGGTTTCTAATGTTAGCTAGCTGGTTGTGTAGCCAGCACTTTGCAACTTATCAGGAAGATGCACTTTCGGCCAGTATGCTGCCATTTCTTTCTTCTAAGTTGTGGTCATTTTTTGGTTTGCCCTATCACTTTTTTGTGTGTTTTAAAGAAAAATAGAGCTAGATAATTGGTGATATATGTTAGAAAATAGCCTCATAGTCCCAGAGTCTTATAAATCACCCACCACTTTAGCCAGGTGGCTCCATTCAGTTTTTTTTTATAATCTACTAATGCTAGAGCGCAGTAAATAAAGGGTCACTTCCCTACAGAGATAGACCTTCATGTTAAAGAGTAAGATCCTTTTTGTTTAACCAGAAACAGCCCCAGAATCGCAAGCACCAAACCCACCAGACTACATTTAAATAAGCAGTAATTTTAGCATGTATAGAGGCAGCATGTTTTCACATCTAACCATGTGAATTAAGGGTTTATTTCAAGTAGGGTTGCAGCGATATACCGGTTTAAAGGTATACCATGATATAAAAGTTGACGGTTAGCAGACCATTTGCTTATTTACGATATTGAAAAAACTAATGCAACTGGACGTTGAATCTCCCCTTTATTTTATTCTTTTTCAAAGGGGCAACATTTTACACAAACTTCCATTAACAAAACAGTTTCAAGTTTTTAATTACAGTGATAAAACGTTTGTTCAACAAACAATAACCCTCCAGTTTTCATTCCTTTTAAGGGTCAATCTGACGTACAATAATGTAGATTCTTCCGTGATACCGTGAAACCGCAATAATTTCTGAGACGGTTATCGTACGATGAAAATTTCATACCTTTGCAACCCTGTTTTTCTAGAGTTGGTGGTTGTTGGAACAGTGCGAAGACAAACCAAGATGGTTTTTTCGTTTTTTTTTTTGGTTCTGTCAAGTACTTAATGCAAAGTTACGCAGGTTAGCTTTTTACGGAAAAAAAACAAACATAGTTGGGCGTTTTGACATTACGTACTTAACGTAAAGTTAGCACACTCAATGTAACATGAGACATTGTATCTTCGAATAACTCAGAGTTCACTTGGTTTTACATGAGACACAAACACCAGTGTCCTGGGAGAAAGTCCTGTATTTGTTAACCCATCCACCTCCCAAATCTGCCTCCTCACATGGACTTCGCTCTTTATACTACTTTCTTATTTACTCCCAACAGCACATTGGTCACGTAATCAGAACCTTTATGATTACGTGGGCTATATATGAAATCTGGTGCATTACTTTTCATAGGTATGAACACTGCATGAGAACAGCCCGACACGGGCAAGTGGTGTGGTAGTTAACCACGCAGTTCTTTAACAAGGCAATTATAATTAACATGATGATTATTAACATTAAGGGGGTCAGAGGTCAGGTGCATCAGCCCTGAAGCAGGTAGAGGTTCATTTTGTTGTTTAACAGGAGCAGGAATGCTCATAGACACAAGGTTTTCAGGCGTATCAAATCTGAATTATCATATTTTACAAGTGCTTTCTTTTCATGTACTTTCATATTTGGTGCCGTGTGTTAATAAGACAATGAAAACGAGAGAAACTGGGACTATTTTTGTAATCTGCAGCTGAATATCAGCTGTTTCACCTCTTGTTTGTCAGTTTCATTCCAAAATGAGACATCTATGACTTGAAACGTGACATTTTCAGGACTTTGACAAAAAGATTGTTGGCATGAAGGTTAAACTCAATATTTCATATTACAGGTAATAATGTTATTTTTGGACTCGAGCACATTATAAACTCCTTAACAGGATGTAAATGCGTTTTATTTTTGTCTTCTTTTGTCGTCTTTTATTTTTGTAATATAAAATATCAGTCTGTATCAGGTAACATTTTTCCAGAATGTATTTTTTGCATTTTGAATGATAGTAATGAGGCTGGCTCCATCCATATCGACATGTCTGTAGAGATCACTCTATCAAGGGTAATATATACTAAAACCATATTTAGGTATCATACACAGTATGCTGTAGATTAACAGATATGTTTTATTCATCCAATACTTGAAAGGAAAATATATCTACTCTGTATTTATTTAATCATTTAGTCATTAAAATGAATGAAATTATGAATTTGACAAAGTGAATCCTGTCTTGTTTTGAGTGGAAGTTTATTTCTGAAGACTGCTGTCTGTTGTTTCTAATAACATTTCTTTGTTTCATTTATTTTTGTATCTACATTCTAGTTTTCTGGTTTGTCTTTTATTAAATCTTGTGGTGACTGGACTTAAAGGGATAGTTCAGGTTTTTTGAAGTTGGGTTATATAAGGTCTTTATCCATAGTCAGTGTATTATAGAGCGGCTCCAGTTTGGAGAAGCAGACAGAGGTACCGACACAGAAGCTAAGCAATGTAATGTGGTTTACAGGGGCAGAAGCAAAACTGATTTTAGCCCTTGAAAAAATCTATCAGTTTAAGTGAACGCTATATTTCGACAAGGAACTGAAGCCGTTATCTATGCTGCCTTCAAATCCACCAGACTCCAATAATAAAAACAGTAATTTTACCTTGCAGAATGTGACGGTCCCTCTATTTGGTTCCTCTGCTTGGGTTGTATTTTCGCATGCCAGGGCAGCAGACTTGACTGAGTGCATAGGACACACCTGGGCCAGCTGTGCGCATACACACAGATCCACAGTCAGTCGTTGCTGGCAGACCTCCTCACACCTCTCTGGGCTCTTAAGCCCCGTTTCCATCAAACACTTTCGGTATGGTACCTTTGGAACCAACAGTAACCCTTCAGACATGGTACCTAGACCCTAGTGTTTCCACTGCAATCAGTCCTCTTAAATGTGGGCGGGGTTGTTGTCACTCGCTGCTCCGTCCAGCACTCGCTGTATTTCCTCATCAGCGGTGACACAGATGGAAGTCTGCACCTGGTTTATCGTCCACAGAACGAGGCTGCACGCCCACATTTTCAGAACAAAATAGAACAGGCTGCAGTGAGAGTCTCTCTCCATGGGATATTTAAAAATAGCAGCTTTGTGCTTTTAGTCCTTCTCAGGCAAGCTCAGGGGTTTAGGCTCAATCCCAATTTCACCCCTTAGCCCTACACTTTAGTTTTGCGCATTCACGTGAGGGGAAGGGGTATCCAAATTCTCCTGTGGATCAAGGGCGAGTGCCAAGGGCTAGGGCCAAATAGCCCTTAAAACGAAGATTTTCCCGGACCACACTAGCAACCAAGGGGTACATGGAATTTTCCCACAATTAAGTGCAAACACTGGCAAAATGGCACAACGAGCAGCCAAAGCGAGCTATAAATGTATACATGAATGTTTACACGTTTAGGTAAGCTCGTTAGCTAACGTTAGCGTTGATTAGCTCGGTTAATGTTAAATACAACAAAACGTCTATTTACAGCCAATCCATACATGCCAAAAACTGGTCCATCAGCACTTGTATGCGTCGAAGATATCTTCTCCTCCTTTGATTTCTGCGATTTGTGGACAGCCGCAGAAATAACACTAAAACCCAAGCAATGGACATTACAACGTTTGCAGACGGCATTTTAAATGTTTGTGATAAACACTTGTCGCCTCTGCTGACGTAGCAGCCAGCTAGCGACAACGTTTGATGACGTAGCGGTAATCGAGTGCTGTCCCATTTCTTAGGGGAATATCTTCACCCCTAGCCCTTGGCACTCCGTTTTGAGGGGCAAGGGCTAGACAAAGGGGTAGGGGTAAAAATGAGAATTGGGATTGAGCCTTAGTGTTGCTGGAGCCCTCAGGAACAACACTCCACGACGCTTTCTTTTTTCTCTTCAAACACTTGAAGATCCACTCATTACTAAAAGTGTGTGTCAAATAAAAACTAAAGTGATGGTCAAAGTTGTCACAGTGAAATTTAAGGTGTGCTGATGGATTCACGTCATCAACTCATGCATTGAGTAACATTACAAGTTAACGTTCCACCTTAAAAGTTGCCGGCAGTCGGCCCAGTGAATGAAGTTATTTTTTCTCAGACTCCAGCTGCTGTGAGAGGCAGCAAAACATCCTTTCATTTTATAGTTACAGTTTACTAATAAAACTCTCCACAGTATGAACAGTGGTTACATGAGCCTCAAAACCAGACACAACTCACCCACTTGAACATATGAGGGCCAGTTGGCATCTTGACTATTAATATTCATAATCTGGTATTTCTCCATGAGTTTATTGTGACCACAAGCAACCCTGTCTCCTTGAAATTACGTCTGTATAATACTAAACTGCTCTCTTAATTATATTGTTGTGGCAGTGTAGTTGCTTCTTGGATAATGTTGAGACACAACATTTCTTTAAGGTACCGGGACACTAAACAACATCCTTCAGTCAGCGTTATGAGAGGCTGAATTAAGACATAGTCAAGGGGGAGTGAAGCAGAACGACCTGCTGTCAGTCACCTGAGTTTGTTTTCCCATATAGCACTGATGAAGCAGGATGACATCACCAAACTGTCCAGAACTTAAGGACAACAATCTATCAGGACTGAATGTGTTATCAACAGTAAATAAGGATTTGTCCACGTTGCACAAGGGTCAGACCCCATCCTGTGACCTTTAACCTCTGTGGGGGGAGGGGACGGAGGTCCATGTGGCTTAACATGATGAAACAGTACGGAGCAGTGTGAGGTTGTGTCAGTTCAACAGCGATGAAACCACAGAGATCATTCACATTATATCTTGTATTTCAAACTGCACTGACGGCTAATCTCTGTAGCTTCACTTCATCTCATCAACTGATCACACAGTTACTGATACCTTTATCTCACCTGATCAGTTCCTTGATGTCATCTCATTTTATTCATCTCACTCAGTCTTTAAACTTTTTCTCTTTTAACCATTTGTGTTAAAAACTCTGCTCTGGGTTTAAACATGGAGAATTATTAAACTTTTATTGTGTTTGGAAATTTAATGATGTGAAACAAATCAAAACATTCAAACTATATAATTTTCAGTTAGACTGTGAAGAGGTCCACTGAGACCTCAGATCAGCTCATGTAGGAGGCTGTGTGTGTGTTCATATCGTTTTTTCTAAACAACATTAAAGATAAGACTGTCAGTGGAAGACTTTGATCTCACACACACACACACACACACACACACACACACACACACACACACACTCCACAATGTCCTCACTTTTTCCAAAATGTCGTCACTTCACTACAAAGTCCATGACATTGCTTAAATGTCCTCATTTTACTTACATGTCCTCACTTTCCAAAAAGTCCTCACTTTACAAGAAAAAGTCCTTCACTTAAATGTCCTCATTTTACAAATAAGTCCTTAACTTAGTTAAAAGTCCTTACTAAACTTAACACTCTTTACTTTATTTAAATGTCTTCACTTAAGATGTCCTCACTTTACTAAAAAGTCCTCACTTAACTTAAATGTCCTCACTTAACTCGAAAGTCCGCACTTTACTTAAATGTTCTCACTTAAATAAAATGTCCTCACTTTACTAAAAGTCCTCACTTAACTTAAATGTCGTCACTTAACTTGAAAGTCCACACTTTAAATGTTCTCACTTAAATAAAATGTCCTCACTTTACAAAAAAGTCCTCACTTAACTTGAAAGTCCACACTTTAAATGTTCTCACTTAAATAAAATGTCCTCACTTTACTAAAAAGTCCTCACTGAACTTAAATGTCCTCACTTAACTTGAAAGTCCCCACTTTACTTAAATGTTCAGTTAAATAAAATGTCCTCACTTTACAAAAAAGTCCTTACTTTGCTTAAATGTCATCACTTAACTTAAATGTCGTCACTTAACATGTCCTTACTGAACTTAAATGTCCTCACTTTACTAAGAAGTCCCCACTTTAATAAAATGTCTTCACTTAACATGTCCTCAGTTTTACTAAAAAGTCCTCACTTTGATAAAATGTCCTCACTTAACTTGAAAGTCCCCACTTTAGTTAAATGTGCTCACTTAAATAAAATGTCCTCACTTTACTAAAAAGTCCTCACTGAACTTAAAAAAAGTAAACAAAAAAAAGTCCTTACTTTACTTAAATGTCCTCACTTTACTAAAAAGTCCTCACTAAACTGAAAAGAAGTATAAAAAAAAGTCCTTAATTTATTTTACTAAGAAGTCCCCACATTACTTAAATGTCCTCACTTTACTAAAAAGTCCTCACTTTACAAAGAGTCCTTTCTTTACTAAGTCCATACTAAGTCCTTTACTTGAATGTACCCTCGTTACAAAAAAGTCCTCACTTTACAAAGAGTCCTTTCTTTACTAAGTCCGTACTAAGTCCTTTACTTGAATGTACCCTCTTTACAAAAAAGTCCTCACTTTACAAAGAGTCCTTTCTTTACTAAGTCCGTACTAAGTCCTTTACTTGAATGTACCCTCTTTACAAAAAAGTCCTCACTTCACAAAAAGCCCTGATTTTACTAAAAAATCATCACTTATTAACATGTCCTCATTTTACTTTAATGTCCTCACTTATATAAAATATCCTCACCTTAATTTAAAGTCCCCACATTACTTACATGTCCTCACTTTTCTAAAATGTCCTAACTTAACAAAAAGTCCTTTTTTTCCCAAAAAAGTCCTCACTTTACAAAGAGTCCTTTCTTTACTAAGTCCGTACTAAGTCCTCATTTTACTTAAATGTCTTCTAAAAAAGTCCCCACTCATATTAGTCCTGACTTTACTTTATTAAATTATGATGTGAAAATGCTCTCACAAACGTCCTTACTTTCTGAAGAATGTCTATAACTATTACACACACACACACACACACACACCAACAATCTGAAACGCTAACAGAGATGATGTCAGCCAGCAGCAGCCTGCAGGTCGATACGTCGCTGCTTTAGTTTTTAGGGAGTGTGGTCAAAGGTCAGAGGTCAGGGAGTGTCTCCTGAACCACAGTGAGGATGATGAGCCAAAGAAACTTTGTCAATAAACATCAAACAAGTGTATTTTTAAAAAGATCTTTTTATTGTGATTTTCATAGTTTTACAGTCAAAGCCGAAGAGTGAAGTCATGAAGTAAATAAATACATTTGCAAACTTCACAAAATAAACAAACACATAAATTGCATAACAAATAAATGAATATCAGGCCCTTAAAAAAGTCTCTCAAAATCAGGGAGATGATAAACTGCATCAATTCACCTGACTACAAGTAAAATATAACATTTTAAATGTAAACTGGGACAAATGTCTTGTGTAATAAAGATGTGTGTGTGTGTGTGTGTGTGTGTGTGTGTGTGTGTGTGTGTGTGTGTGTGTGTGAGCCTCTACTCATTTGCACATACATTATATGTTTGTCTCGTCCCTGAGGTCCTAATCAATCACTATCTCCTGCTGTGTAATTGTGTCATCACTCCTACACCAGCAGAAAAATATAAAATATCAATAATGATCACGGTAATACTTGAAAGATTAACTGGTACAACAAAAAAGAACATTCGTAAAAAAAAAATTAAAATAATTCAAAATTACATTAAAAATAAAAATCGTGCACAAATATTTTTTAAAATTCTTTCACTAACATTTTATTTATATTCAATTACAGAAAAACTAAAAGATAAAATTGTATTATTATTGTTATTATTATCTTTTATTATTATTATTTTCCCCCAGTGGGGCTGAGCAGAAACAGAAACAACCGCCAGAAGAATGTAGGTCAGCAGCGTGTATGTAAATGAGAGAGGTCAGATGGCGTGCGCCGGGGGTGGCTGACCTCTGACCTCTGACCCTTTGCGCCGCTTCATGTCAGCAGCTGCTAACAAAAGAAAACCTGCAGCGGTCAACAGCTGGAATTAAAACAGGCCTCGGTAATCTCACAAATTGGGATTGTGTTTAATTTGAACAAAACAATTTGTAAACGTCCATACGCTTAATATTTTACAGTTTGGTGCGTGATATAATAATATTATATTATTAAATAAATAAATAAATAAATAAAAAGGGAAATAAAAAAAATACATGAATTTTTTTAAAGTAGGACAACATTGAGCTGAACTGGAAAAAGCACAGAGGGTTAAAATAAAATAAAACAAAAGGCAAATGAGATGGAAATGTTTAACGTCACATTGTTTTAATTGTTGACGTTAAAAGATAAAAACTATTGATTCCTGCAGGAGGAAATGAGGTCAGTGCAGCAGGGAAGAGCTAAAAATATAAACATTACAAATACGTAAAAATATAAACATTACAAATACGTAAAAATATAAATAAGATACAACCAAATAATAAAGTAAATAAATAAATAAATAAAAAAGAATTTAAGTAAGTGAGTAAACAGGTAAATAAATATGCATATAGATGTGAGCAAATCTGTAAAAAAACAACAACACGTAAATATGTTAATTGTATATGAGTTTGTTTTTTTGTTTGTTCTTTTTTAGTTTTGTAAAAGAATTATATTAATTACACAATAAACACATTATAAAACCTGCAATAAAGTGTAAAACCAAAAAAAGAAATTTAAATTAAATTAAATTAAACTAAATTAAACTAAATTAAATTAAATTAAATTAAATTAAATTAAATTAAAGTAAAGTAAAGTAAAGTAAATTAAAGTAAAGTAATTTAAATTAAATTATATTGAATTAAATTAAATTAAATTAAATTAAAAATTAAATTAAATTAAATTAAATTAAAAACTAACTAAAAAAAAAGTGAAAAACGTTATAATATTCTGGCTAATAGACCCAAAATCATAGAGGTCCTAATTGGGTCTAATCCCACATAAAAGAAGAAACTTAGAAATGAGCTGCGGTCGCTGGTCGACATGAGAGACGATCACTTCTATCACACACTGGAGAAAATATCAATACGCTGCATCTCTGACTTGAGTGTGTGAATGTGTTTTGGCACATAAAACAGCCCTGCTAATCTGCTGTCGTCTCCGATTCAACCGTGCGGAGATGTGAAATATTAATGCGGCTCTTCTTCTTGGTCTCTTTGATCACAAGTGTGAAAAACTCAGAAACCCGCGGCCTCGGTCTGCAGCCGTCGTGCTGATTGTCGGCGCCGTCTTTGGGGCCGAGAGGAAATCAATAAATCAAATGTTATGATTAAAAGAGCAACATGCCAGAGGACATTAAATAATCATGCAGGGAGGAGGAAGAAGAGGAGGAGGAGGAGGAGGAAGAGGAGGAGGAGGAGGACTCCCCGCCTTTAGTCCTGTAGTTAATAAATAATGACTGGGCTGCAGTGNAAATAATCATGCAGGGAGGAGGAAGAAGAGGAGGAGGAGAAGGAGGAGGAGGAGGAGGAGGAGGAGGAGGAGGAAGAGGAGGAGGAGGACTCCCCGCCTTTAGTCCTGTAGTTAATAAATAATGACTGGGCTGCAGTGATTTTGGGAATCACTTTTGTCAACAAGGAGGCTCATGATAAGACACAGTTCTTTGTGGACATATAAATAAAGTTGACTGAGCAGAGTAAATGTTTTCATGCTGAGAAATGCTGAAATGTTTAATGAAGATCATGATGTGAGTCGAGTTTAGAGTCAGTCTGGTGTTGTTGCTCTGGGTTAAAGTTGACTGGGCAGCAAACTGTCTGTCTGGGGTGTCATCATGTATCCCTGTTTGACATTACAGTCCAGGGTGCAGTGTTTTGTTTCTTTTAGGACAGGAGTCTTTAGTGTTTTTCAGGTGGTTTGAGTTGAAGGTGTGAGAAAGAATAGTATCAGTAACATTGTTAACACTGTGCTACATTACAGAGAAATACAAAACCGTACTAATGAACCTTCATTAATATAGGCCTATATTTTATCTACAAGTGCACGTCACACACTGAGCGAGCCGCCTGTTAATGACGCTGTGGGCTAATGGGCATGTAGCTACTTCCATGTTTCAGATGATACGTCATGTTTGTAGTCGACCAATGAAGATGAGTTTACATATCACCTTGGGTTCGTCCTTCACCTTCTCAAAATGATCCCACACTTTGGATTTCCTGCCCGACATGTTATTAACTAGCCTGTGGAATAACCGCAGGTACCAGCCCTGGAAATTAACCTGACGAGGACACTTCCTGTGTCTGTCCTTTCAAATTAAATCCCCACATGGTCCAGTCATATAGGTTTTGGATTTATTTTGACAAGGTGCAGTTTGTTTTCTGCGACTAAGCGACCAATGAAATCTTGCCGACTGATGACCGTTCTGGTCAACTAATGTCAGCAGCTGTAGCGTCACTAGCTGTGTTAGCTTCAGCCTTTGCACTTTTGCCGGTGGTTTCTGAGGTGGACGATGTGTCAGAGTCTCTTGCTTGAAAGGGTACAAGACGATCCATTGTGGCTCCCAAGAGTTTTCGTACACTTGGAATAGTAATAATGCAATCTTGAAGAAACAAAACCCAAGGCAACTCTTCTCTGGTACAAAAGTTAAAAGGCCTTTATTAAATGGCTAGTTCATGATGAACATTAAAAACCCCATGTTCATCTTGAACTAGCCATTTCATAAAGGCCTTTTAACTTTTGCACCAGAGAAGAGTTGCCTTGGGTTTTGTTTTTTCAAGATGTACTGTACTTCCTGACTAAAGAGCACCTTCCTGGATACCATGATACTGCAACCCACATGAGCGCTTCATCTGCTGTTGTCTTTAATAATAATGCTAATTGCCCATCCCCTGTTGTAGAGTGAGTAAATAACAGACAGCTACTTGACAGAGACAGCAAACTAACTCGACAACATGGCCAAACCCAAGTATGACGCTGAATATATCAAACTGTGTGGACCTTGAACTAATGACTAGGGAGAAATCTGGACCCTGTGGTTGGACCAGTTGGGAACCACTGATGTAAAGACACATTTATCAGAGCTAATAATATGTTGGATCCATTTTAGTGTGTATTTTCAGACAAATTTTTTGAATTTTGGAAGTAAAGAATGGGGTTAATGGAAAACACCTGGAGAAGTTTTTCAGCATAAAAAAAATTACGTGTGTTAGTTAGTTAGAGAAGTTATTTTAAGAAGCTGGTCCAAATCAAAAACATCTCGTCATTTTTGAGTAGGACTGAATTAAAATAAGTTAAAATATCTCAAATAAAATAATGTGACGACTAAATATCAATATAACTTTTGGATAAATATTAAGTTGGTTCAACTTAATTAAGCTTTTTGAGTTCAAAACAAATCATGTTGGTCATATTAAACTAATTGAGTTTGTCAGATTATAAAAGACTGCTTTAAAAGATGCATGCAAATTGTTACTTTCATTTTCGCAGTTGAACCAGTGGATTCTGAGTGCACACAAAAAAATCTCAAAGATTTACAGAAAATATTCTTTGTGACAGAGATAAACATTTCTGAAATCGCAAACGTGAGATTTAAAGCGACTCCGTTTGCTTTGGACCTCATTGATTTGGGTGAAGTCAGAAAGTTTGACAGATAAAAATGTCACGTAAAGTATCGTCCTGTGCTCCTGCTGAAGCAGTTAGAATATAAGCTGGTTTCTTCAGTTATTTTGGGAGTGCAGGTTTGATCCTTGATGCAGTTTGACTTGTTTTCAGCTCACGCACTGTGACTTTAAATGCTTTAAATTTGGGATATTTTAAAGAAGTCAGCAGTTTCACAGTGTTGTATTTGGAGTTGGGAAACGATGATGATTTTATGTTTTTTAATATTTTCTTTACAGGCACAATCATGGTTAAATAAAGGTCTGAACTTTAAAATACTCTGCTGTAGTGATACGTCAACATAAAAATAACTCAAACCTCTCTAATTTTTTTGTCTTTTTAACAGCATCACCATGACAGATACGACCATAACACCAGATCTGAAACTGGAATATATTCAGGATTTAAAATGTATTATTTAATGTGTACTGGTAATGTTTCCGTTGGGGAGGTGAGCAGCTAAACCCCGGGTCAAAAGTTTTGGATTTTTAAAACTGGGTTTTTTTTATTTAGCCTAAAAAAGGATGAAGACAAAACAGTCAATATGATCGAATTTCAAACCTAAAACCTGAGTCTTCAACAGCAGGTCCGCCTATTTTCAGATGTGTAAAAGGCAGCAGTGTTCAGAGCTGCAGTTTAATTGACTTTTGTATAAGTTTCTGTACAAATATTGTAGCTGTGTTAGAACATGGAGCTTTTAGAATAGAATAGAAAACCTTTCTTGTCCAGCCACATCGAAATATGTCTTCAGTTTCAGTTAAGATAAAAGCAATATGTAAGTCATATGTGGACGAAGCCGACATTCAGTACCTGTAACTGATGTCATCTTGCCCATGTCTGTAATTTCATTTTCTGTTTTTTTTTTTAATTCTGTAAATACTTTGTGTGTGTTCATTCACTGTCACTATAAAAAATGTACCATTGCGTGTGCAGTCACGTAACTCCACCCCTGGACTGAGCAACTTGGCTTGTGGCTTGGCTTGTGTATTGAAGTTATACTGAAGCTGTATTTGTGCGCTGCGTTGGCGTTCACTGATTGTTTTGCTACTGGAAAATAAAAAGGTGTGGAAAAAAGGAAGGGAAATTTGGTTTAAAAAAAATAAAGGAAAGGGTTTAAAGCAAACTGACTTTGTAAAAATAAAAAAATAAAAAGGAGAGGACAGGGGGCCCAAAATTTGGTGCTACACCCCTGTGCTCAAATATTAACAATTCATTCATATATTAAACAGACGTCATAAAAAGCAGCAGCAGTCACTAATATCTAATAAAAGTCATGCAGTCAGAAACTGGATAAAAAAACAGGTCAAGATTCAAACAAACACACAATAAAGTTTAATAAATGATGGTGGAAATGCAGCTCCTGTATTGTCTTATCTGTGGGTTTGCTTCATTTTGTGTTAAAAAAAATGTGCCGGTTCCACTTTAAATGATAAAACATAAGCTGCTCTGCATGTCCCCAAATGTACAGATAGATACAGAGGACATGACCTCTGTGTCCTCAGCTGCAGCCGTGGTCTGTCCACATGTATTCATACGGTGCTCTGTATTATACTACACACACACACACACACACACACACACACACACACAGAGTTATCAGCAGTGTTAACTAATGTGCTCAGATGAGGAGTAAAGCTGCCCTCAGATCACCGAGCTGCTTCTCGGAGAGGAAACTGAGCTCACATGGAAATTTATCACTAATATTGATCTGAATTAGCATGAGCTGCCTCCGCCCGTGGCCATGTTCCCTCTGATGTTTGCTCAAACATACTCCACTGTGTGTGTGAGTGTGTGTGTGTGTTTGTACTCAAACTGTCAGCTGCTGAAGTGGGTTTAATGAGGGAGGACGATGAGCTCTTTAATGATGTGAATTATATAAAAAAAAACCTGATTAGAGAAATTATTTCAGAATATATTTTCTTGCCTTTCTCACCTCCGTCTTATCTAAATATCTAACAAACAATAAAAGCTGTTCATCCTGGACGTTCAGGGGAAATTCATTTATTTTTTAATTGTTTAATATCTCCTGGTAATTTTTCTGTTTGTATTTTTCTGTCTACATATCACTGTGGATCCTCTGTGACTTAAACGTGTCATCAAAGTAAAGCTTTACTGTTTATTTTAGGTTTTATAAAACAGAGTAATGGCATTAAAAACACTGAAATACAAAATGTTCTAACATTACACAGTGGCAATAAAATAACTACAGCTGCATTTTGAATTGAGGTCATGTGTTGTGTGTTTTGGGGGGATAATTATGGATTTTACAAGTTTAGGGGGAGCTAACATTCTGCAATTGTAACTCACAAACTGGGTGTTTTATAGTCTGATTCCAGTGTTGTCATACTTAATGCATTTAATTTAGACCAATTTAAAAGCAACAAATAAAAGACAAGCATTTGTTCTCATTTCGAAAGGAGAGCAAAATATAGAAAAACAAGATACCGTAGGGGTTAAGTCATTAACAGAGCACTGCAGGTGTTCGTCAGGGCTTTAAAAACATACATCACAGGTGAGGCCACACCTATAAAGTAGCAGGAACCAAATGGCTCTTGGGGCCACACCTCGTTAATAATTCAGCCACTACAATAAAGACTTTTTAATTTTTCCTTCCTCGTTTTTTCAGAGTGCCTGGATCTCCTTCCTGTCGATCCTGTTGTTTCCCGATCTCCAGGAGCACACGACACAAGATTTTGATCTACGTCTGTATATACAGAGCAACCAGTCGTCTCTCTATTTTACTATTTGTCTTTATTTATTTAATAAAAATAATGAGAATAATAACTTTATTTAGAACGCTCTTTTATACAAGCTATACATACTAATTACAAGTAGATAGATAGATAGATAGATAGATAGATAGATAGATAGATCCTTCAGACTTTCTTTGTGGTAATATCTCTGACGTGCTTGTGACATGTGTAAGTGTAAATTTCAAAAATTCCAAAAGCAGCAACTGTGAACAGAAACAGAAAATACGGTATCCACCCCTAACCTGAGGGACATGTATGCAGGACACTATGATGCAAGCATAGAACAAACAACAAGTATTAAGACGTCCACATGAGCCTGCGTACGCAAACTTAATTTTTATCAGTTTTGCTGCTTTTAATTGTGTTTTTTTTTTTTATTGTAAATCATTTAATAATTAATTTTACCTTTTATATCTTTAAGTGTGTGCCCTTTTTATTATGTTTTATATTTTTCTGCTCTTTTTTTTTTTAATTGAATCTCCCTGCTGTATGAAATGTGCTGACTTGCCTTGGCAAATATTCTGACCTGGGTGGGGTGGGAGACACAGGGGGACTCAGGACCTCAGTATCTGTAAAATCCTGGCTACATTCAAGGGCCTGAAAATCTGCAATAACTTAATTTAAAAAAATTAATTACTCACATTTATTAAATTATTATTTAAATTTTAATCAAATTTATTTACTGAAAAAGTATTGGAGATATATGGACATATTTATTCTGCTAACAACTGATATTTCTGTAATTATTTATGACTTTGTGCCGCTTGGTTTACATGCTGTAATGTGTGATATTATCATTTTACCGACGACTTCTATTTAGCATCATTTCCTTACTGCCTCAGTGCCTGCAGGGCTGATGTGTAACAGTGTGAACAGGAGCTGAATGTGGGATGTTCTCACTGTATTGTTGCATCTCTGTTTTGCTCCTCCTGATTTTGTAGCTTTATGTTTGTGTTTCTGAATTTGTCTCTTGAAGAACTGAAGTTAAAATTATCCAGCAGGTTCACACTGACACAGTCACATTCATGTCTTATAGATACAGAAGTAAATGAATATTGCACGTTCATACATTTGACATCCTTTATTTTAAAAGTATGGCAGCACCAGTTAAAGGTTAAAACAATTCTCTCTGTCCGTGTGATATCTGAGAGTGATGTTGAATCCCTTAAAAAGTCATACAACCTTAATTTGAGGTATCTTGTTTTTATCATAAGTGATTTAATGACTGAATCTCATGTACAAAAACATAATTCTTTAAGTGGCTGTTTTGCTGCTGGTGTTAAACGCCAGTTAAAGAATGCACAATGACTCGTGTGCAGACTCATGAAGGTGTGAGGTGAGGCTGTTAAATGAGTGTTTATTCAGAGCTGCAAACGCCATGATAGCGGCGTGCGGTCACATTTGAATACAGCGGGTTGGCTCCGCACGCGGCCATTGTGTTCCCATTAAAAGCCGATTTCACGGCCAACAGAACCGCAACAAAGGAGGCAGCAGGTCTGAAAAGTTTGAAAAGACTTGAGGAGAATAAAGGAGGAAGAGAAAGAGGAGGAGGAGGGAAGAAGAGGACGAAGGGAAGGGCGAGGAGATAGAAGGAAGATCATGGAGGTGTGTTTTAGTTATATATATGCATATACATATCACAAATATACCACAAATCTCTAGACATAGTATTTAATATATCTCTACATATCTGATTATATTTGATATCTGATATATGATTATTATGATTATATAAAATCACCTTATATTAAATTTAAATTTCTACTTATCTCCACATCTTCAATAAAATATGTCTTTTTATCTCTGTGTTTGCGTCTCAGCTGTGTGTTATCTGTGCACATGTGCATTTCTGTTTTATCTCTACATATTTAAACGCAGTGTATTTCTCCTATAAACACAGTCTATATCTCTAGAAATCTCCAAACTATCCGCACACGTCTCTGTATTATTTGAAAACATGTATTAATTAATTACTTCCTCGTCTTTATGTTCATACAAACCTTTGTGTTCCTTCTATACACTGTGTTTATTTTAGTGTCTGTACTAGTCTATAACTTGTCTTATATGTATATCTGTATATCAGCAACACGTCTGTGTGTCGATAACTCCACATATATTTAAACACAGTTCTGTATTTGCCCCCCTACTAATTTGTTTCATCACTTTATATAAAATCAAGTCAGTATTTAATCTTAACAGCTGTTTAAATCTTTACTTACAGTATCGCTGATAACTTATTTCTCTTCCTATATATATTTTCCTATATCTACGTCTCTATCCATATTATTTCAGAATATGTATAAATTAATAAGGTTTATACAAATCTCTTCATCAGCTCTATACTGCAACAATTTTAATCACTGTATCATCTCTGCTAATTTTTATTTTACACAATAAAATCTCATCGAATATTTATCTCCCTGAATCTTGAATGTTTATTACCTTTTCATATGTATGTCTATAATCCCTATTTCAACATCACGTCTAAATTAATCTCTACATTTACATTTACATCCATTAGTTATCTCTATTTCACCTAATTTATCTCAATTAACCTCGACATTAGCTCCAACATACTCTACAGTATATATTTATTTTTCTCCTGAGTCTCTACAATATCTCCATAAATATATGTTTCTATAAATTTCTACATTCCATTTCTCAATCTTATTTAAGCTTTGTCTATTTCATATTTAAATATCATAATCAGAGAAGCATTTATTGCCAAGTAGGTTTCACTTACAAAAAATCTGCTTTGGTTTTTTGGTGCACACATTAAACAAACAACTTAAAAAGAAGAATAAAAATAAGGCAACACTCAAGCACATAAATATAGTATAGAAAAATTACAATAAAAACACAACTAAGATACTTTTAAAACGTGCTATAACATAAAATACGTACATGTCTCAGATAATCTGCAGTTTGGTGCAGGAGGTGCAAAAATATTACGCAGGCAAAGTGCAAAAGTCGCAGAGCTGCAAATATAACAGTCCAAAATGTGAGTTCATATAAATAGTGTCTGCATGTATCTCTACATTTTTAATGGTGATTTTTTAAAATTGTGCATCATCTACCTTTTATATCTTTATTTCCTCTCTGAATAGAAATCATTATAATCTACATTACTGCAGTATACGTCTACATAAACCTCCACAGTATCTGTACATAACTTGGATTATTATCTTTATGTTTCTCCATCAAACTCTACAATATCTGTACATATATATTTCTTTATATAAATCCAGCTCTATAATTCTGCATATTATCGTCACATATCTCAACATAAAGTCTCTGTCTCTGCGTCTACACTCAACCTGTCTCTTTTATTTAACACTACATAAATATGGCTGCCATGAAACACCAAAACACACTGAACAGGACTCACCAGCAGCCAACCACTGCAGGAGGAGGAGGAGGAGGAGGAGGAGGAAGAGTTTACGGCCGGACAGATGGACCCCCGCTCCAAAACTGCTGGGTCATTTAGAGAGGGAGGATGACACTGGCTGTCCTGAGAGAAAAGAGTGAGACAGAGAGAGTCAGTGGGACAGATGCGAGGCAAAGCGGAGCAGTGTTTGTCACTAACGCTATAGATTAGCATGTGGTCTCCAGCACAAAGCTGCAGATCAATACTGCTGCTCTGTTGGCAGCAGATGGCCCGGGACACAGAGAGACAGAGAGAGAGAGAGAGACAGAGAAAGAGAGAGAGAGAGAGAGAGGAAGCAGGAGGAGGAAACGTCCTGAGATCAACCTGCAACTCTGCAGCTTTATGCACACTTTACAGCCTGACGCTCGCTTTCAGACGGAGAATATGACTCACAGAGGAACCTGCTCCGTCACCAACTACTGCCTCATCTCTCATCTCTCTCTGAAACTGAGCCACAAGTTCCAACATGGATTATTTAATTATTAATTTAGCAGCGTTTGGATGAAGCTGATGTTAATTATTTTGTCTTGTTGCTTTTAATTTATTTTCTCTCATTAATTCTAAACTCAGCTGACTGATAAAGATTGTTCCTGTTTCTCAAACAGCCAAATTAAATTGAAAGTGAAAATTAAAATAAATGATGCTCTTGTAATAAAACTAAATCCACAATGGCTACATTTTTTTTTTTTTTTACAAATGTAAACTTGCCTCAGAGCACTGACTCATTTCAACAGTTAATTATAATGAAAAAACATGTTTAATATTTGTTCACAAATTGTAAATAAAATCTTAATTTGAATCCGTTTTAAAGCAGCGCTGCTTACTAAAGCACAGTTTAAACAATGACACTTAGAAACATCACATTCACAAAAATACATTAAAAAATACTTTTAAATTGAAATTTTTACATGCTTCATTATTTCTGGTCAAGCATTTTTAACTTGTTATAACAAAATCTGAAAAAATAAAATATAACTGACGAGTACAGACAAAGAACCATATAAGTCCATATTTTCAAAATTTGAATAATACATATTTTTTTAGTTTTCTTGGACTGTACACCACATTTTTGTAGTTATTAATCTGTAAAATGCACAATGCACATCCCCTCTTTTTATTTTATTTATTTTCACGTTTTTTCCTAAATTAATTTTTTTTAAACGCTAAGAAACAGGAAACGAAGAACAGAAAAATATGAAAGAAAATGTAACAAATATATACGCTCTGACAAAGATTCATGGGGTTTGTGGATAAAGCTTAAAATAAATTAGTGTTTCAGCATATTAAAAATGTGATTGACAACTTATTTTTAAGAAGTTGTTAAAAATCAACAGCATTTTGACATTTTTGAGTAGGATGAAATTAAAATAAATGAGTGTCATTTACAGTACACACACTTAACATCGCTACACAACTTTTGGACACATTTTAAGTTGGTTCAACTTAAATAATTTTTTCAAGTTCAAAGCAAATCATGTTGATTGTACTATATATATAATATAATCAAGTTGGTTGGATTCTAAAAGATTTGTGGGATTGACCCAGTAAGGTCAGAGATGGAACTTAGTTTAACTTAATTTTTTAAGTTGAACCAGTGGGTTATTTTGTCGAGTGTAGATTTTCTGTGAGTTGTACTATGATGCAAAATATATGTGAAATATACAACTTTAAAACCAAAACAGCACGCACAGATGCAGCAAATATAATCTATGAAATTAGTAGGTTGCAGCAGTTTCAAAGTATACTGTGGTATAAACACTGACCGTTATCATAGTGTGTACATCTGCTTATCCAGAGCGCTGAAAAATAATGCAACCAGACAGATAATCTCACCTTTATTTATCAAAAAGGAGATTTTTTAAACACATCTCCCTAAAAACTGGTTAAGTTTCAATTATAATGATGCATGAAAAAAATAAATCCTTTAATAATAATAGTTTTATACACTATACCTTGAAACCCTAATATTTTCTGAGACAGGTATTGTCTTAATTTCATACTGTTACAACCCTTGAAATGAGAATGTCATTTCCCACAGTTTGACACGACATGACTCAGCTCAGAGAAGATACACAGGCTAATGATTATCTCAGTCAGTCAGTCAGTCAGTCAGTCAGTCAGTCAGGGTGCTACTGTGGTGCCACTGATGTGTGCAAACAACTCACTGACCAAACTTTAACTTCCATGTTTAATATCATATTTAAATATGTTGAGTGGTATTATGTCTAAACAGTATCTTTCTTTCTACATAAATAAAAGTATTTCATAACACGGTCAAAGTAAAGTGATCTTAAGCACGTAGAAGCCAACACCTGACTGCAGTATGAGCCTGTGACACATGAATTCACACTAATTATATGATGCTCAAATTGCACAATGTTACACGTTTGTACATGTATTTAACAGTCATTCATTTTCTGTAACTGCTTATCCTCTTAGGAGTCGCAGATGTGCTGGAGCCTGTCCCAGCTGACACTGGGTGAGAGGCAGGGTTCACTATCACAGGGCTGACACATAGAGATAGACAACCATTCACACTCACATTCACACCTACGGACAATCTTTGGACTGTGGGAGGAAGCTGGAGTACCTGGAGGAAACCCACGCTGACACAGGGAGAACATGAAGACTCCATGTTCCAGAAGGGCTCCCACGCCCTAGGTTCGAACCAGGAACTCTCTTGTTGTGAGGTGACAACGCTAACCACTGCACCATTGTGCCGCCAAAAAAAGCATTAACTTAATGTTTATTTATTGTCTATCTACCAGTGTATTTGAGTTTTATAAAGTGGAAAATGACCAAAATAAAGACATCGCTGCATTTCACTGCCAAAAGTGTGTGTGTGCGTGTGTGTGTGTGTGTGTGTGTGTGTAGATTGGTTAACACCCTGTCAGTTGTGTCTCTCAGCCTCTCAGTATCCGCAGCCGTTAACCAGTCGACCTGTCACTGAGGACAGTTTCCGTGACTTCATGAGGAAAAGTGCTGAGGCTCATGGGAGCTGTAGTCGTGCTAATCAGAATTATAACGGTTTAAACCTTAAAATGACGACATGTTGGCGTTTTAGTTTCACACGTTCGTCTACGATAACGAAGGAACACGTCTCCGCTATTTTAAAGTTCTGACATAAACGCTCTGTGAGGAGGGGGCGGAGCTTTAGTCACTGCCTGGCAGTGATGTCAGTGTTTTGTTTACACCTCCATATTGACCACAAACTCTATCACTTCCTCCTCCGCCTCTTGGTCCTCCCCCTCCTCCCCCTGCAGCTGCTCCTTTACAGTCTCCCTCCCCCCACCTCCTGTACCTTCCCCTCCACCCTCCACCCTCCATCCTCCCCTCCATGTTGGACACAACCTCCACCTCTTCCATGTCTCTATCACCTTCATCTTCACTTTCCAGCTCCTACTTGTTCACCTCCTCTCGTCTTTCTGTATCTCCTTCACCTCATCCTCTTCCTCTCCCCTCCCACCTCCTTCCCTCACAGCTGGACTCCATCTCCCTTCTTCACCTCCTCGTATTCTTTCACTCCTCCCTCCCTCGTCTCTCTGACCTCCCATGTCCTCTATTTGTGCTGTGAAACGTCAGGTGGAACATAAAATAGCGGCCGCCTCTCAAACGGGCTTCCCTCAGCAGGACAGCTAAAAGTTTTAGGTGGAGACAGACAGAGAGACAGACAGACAGACAGACAGACAGACAGACAGATAGACAGGTCGTCCCTCAGCAGACCCCCTGCCTGTCTCCCTGACAGCTGATCAAAAGGAGAAAATGGGTCAGGCTTCTGTTCTTCTGTCCTTAATTACACAACAGTCTTTAAACAAAGCAACATCTGCCCAACTCCCCGTCCTGCTCCTCCTCCTCCCCATCTCTTCCTCCTCCACCTTCTATTCTGCCTTTTACATCCCCTCATCACTGAGCCTCAGTGAGTTTGGTATCACTCCGACAGGTCTGTGATTTAATAAGAATTTCCACAAAATGTCCTTAAAAGAATGATAAAATTTTGGGGATAATATCGACAGTGTTCAGTTGGTTCACTTCCAACTGATTAATTCCAAATTGTGAACGTACCCTCGACCACTGCTGACTACTGTTTGCAACCAGCTAGCAACCCTTTGTGGCGTTTCCACCTGTGTTTGCGGCATCAAATCTGGGTGTTTTACAATGATCCATTGCTCCGTTTCCCAAACAAATTTCATCAAACAGTGAGTAAAGTTAAATCAAAGACAGTGAGTTTATCATATCTCCTGTCATAGCGTCTGTAGGCGGCTATTTTATACTTATTTGGAAGCCGCATTAGGCACCAATCACAAAAGAAGACTAACCAAAGCGTCTTTCATTTTTAAATTATAATCAACCCTGGTGTCATTTTTGTGTTTTATCATGATTTTCAATGATAAAGAGGCAGAATTATTAGTAATTTAATATAAAATAAGTGTCCGTGTGATTGTTTTTGTTCTTGTCTCTCTCTTGTTACTATATGATGATGGATCAGAGAGCGATAGGGAGACACACACACACAGAGGGAGGCAGACAGAGTTATTTAGCAGCCATTTGTCCTTGGAAGTGTAATGAATTGTAAAGTGAACCAGCTACAGGCCATAATGCTCTTTCAATGCAGCTCCCACGCTCATCACTCCACCCAGAGACTGTCGATTACATCCCAACACACACACCAACACATCATTTACACTGCATCAGTCTGCGCTCAGCACTGTGAGCTGCACAGCTGCACACGTCTGTTCAACACAACACAACACTGCATCTATTTACTGTATTGTTGTTCATCTCCTATAACGTTATACCATGTAATGCTACCTTCTGTTGCTTTTACATAATATCACACCACGTCACAACATGACAGAGCATATTATGACGTTATGTTGTGTCATGGTGTAGTCTGATTTTATACATTATGTCATAAGATGTCATGATATGTTCTGTTACATCATATCACTTTAATTGATCCATAAATAAATCAATTCATTACGTTTCAAGAAGCATGGTCTTTTTTTAAACACGTTATGTTGTCATGTCATCCTACATCATGAGAAGGGTCTAGCTGCAGAGCTCCAGACTTGGGCCCAAATCACTGAGGCACAAAAACCACTTGATCATGGTTAGGAAAAGATCATGTTTTGGCAAGATATGCCCCTTTTTTGGGAGGCACAATCCCCGCTATGTTTGCAATAAACATATGCTTTTTGTGGCAGTAATCTCAGAGGAAATATAGTGACGGGTTGCTAAAAAACATCAATTAAAGCCTAAAAAGCTGCTAGAAAAACACAGATGGGTCACTACTAAACACCCACATTTTAAGCCTAAATGGGCTGCTCTACAAACAAAGACAGCTCTCTACATATCACCCTTGTTTGAAGCACAAAAAGCTGCGAGAAAACACTTATGTGTCACTACAAAAAGCTCATGTTTGAAGCCTAAAAAGCCCCTAGAAAAACAAAGATGGGCGACTAGAATCACCCAAATTTGAGGCTAAAAAGCTGCTAGAAAAACATGGACTGGTAATTACAAAACATCTGCATTTGAAGCCTAACAATCTGCTAGAAAAACAGATGGACTACTACAAAACACCCATGATTGAGGCTTAAAAAGCTGCTAGAAAACACAGACAGGTCACTACTAAACACGCACATTTAAAGCCTTAAAATCTGCTAGAAAAACACAGATGGGTAACTACAAAACATCCACGTCTGAAGCCTTAAAAGCTGCTACAAAAACACAGACCCATCATTACAAAACACCCAAATTTGAAGCCTGAAAAGCAGCTACAAAAACAGACATGCATCACTACAAAAAACCCACATCTAAAGCCTAAAAAGCTGCTAAAAAAACCCCAGACAGGTCACTACAAAACACCCACGTTTAAAGCCTACGAGGTGTAACTAAAGCACAGAAGGGTCACTAAAAAACACCTAAGTTTGAAGCCTAAAAAGCTGCTACAAAAACACAGACAAGTCATTACAAAAAACCCACATCTAAAGCCTAAAAAGCTGCTAAAAAAACCCCAGACAGGTCACTACAAAACACCCAGGGTTGAAGCCCTAAAAGCTGCCACAAAAATGCAATTGGTCATTACAATGCACCCACATTTAAAGCCTGAAAAGCTGCTAGAAAAACACAGATTAGAAACTTACAAAACACCCATATTTTGAGCCTAAAGAGCTGCTGAAAAAGCACAGATAGGTAACTACAAAAAAGCCTTGTTTGAAGCCCACAAAGTGCAAATAAAACACAGACGCGTCACTACAAAACACCCACGTTTGAAGCCTAAAAAGCTGCTAGAAAACAGGATCACTAGAAAACACCAACATTCGTAAGGAAAACTAAAATAAAACACCCTCAGTTTTGGGGGAAGTTTTGCTGCCTATCAAGTCAGTTCTGGTTTTATCATGTGTTTATCAAGTGCTGTTTCCTGTCTCCTTACTTTATCTCAACAATCAGAGGCAGCAGGTGATGAAAGCTGAGATGAGATCAAATTTTAATGATCCCTGTGGGCAAATTGCTTCTTTGCAGGAGCATCAGAGGAACAACCAGCATCCTCTGTTTGAAAAGAGTACAGTGAATGTAAACATCTGCAGGATGTAAAGGTACATCATTAACTCTCAACACACATAATGTTGGCTGAATTCATTTCACATTCATTTCCATGTGACCCCTTAAGTAGGCTTTCTCATAAAGTTCTGATATAATATATATTGAATATATACATATATATATATATATATATATATCGTCTTAAAAACAACCTGGCAAACTCTATCTTGTGATGAAGATCATGTGGTATGACTGAAAGCTCCACAAGAGCTACTAAATTGACTAAATGTGGTGAAATTGTTTTCTCAGCTGCTGTGCCAAGAAAAAGTCACAATAGTATAGAAATATATGAGGGGAGACACCCCAAGTGAATAAGGTAAACATTTAGATATCTCCATGAAACTTCCCAAACTGACCACTTGCACTGAGACAATTATTTTTTTTTTACATTACAAGTATTTTTATTTTTTTGCTTCAATTCAGAAATAATGCATTGTCTGATTAAATATGTGCTTTCTGCATAAATTTCAAGAACAGTAATCTGAACTCAAATAAATACCGAAATGTTTATTTCAGACGTTTTCTTTCCACTACTTTAAAAAGATACGTTATGCAAGCAAAATGGCACGTAATCTCAACATTGACCAGTGCACCTGATGAAGATCATGTGATTTGATTGAAAGCTCCAGAACTGCTACTAAATGGATACTGCAGTGAAATTGTTTTCTCAACTGCTGTGCCAAAAGAGTTACAACAGTATAGAAATAAAGCTATACTGACACGGACAGTTAACTACATAACACCCACATTTGAAGCCTAAAAAGCTGATAGAAAACACAGACAGGTCACTACAAAACACCCACATTTGAAGCCTAAAAAGCTGTTAGAAAAACACAGACAAGTCACTACAAATCACCCACATTTGAAGCCTAAAAAGCTGCTAGACAAACACAGGCAGGTCACTACAAAACACTCACATTTGAAGCCTAAAAAGCTGCTATAAAAACACAGACAGGTCACTACAAAACACCCACATTTGAAGCCTAAAAAGCTGCTAGAAAACACAGACAGGTCACTACAAATCACCCACATTTGAAGCCTAAAAAGCTGCTAGAAAAACACTGACAGGTCACTACTAAACACCCACATTTGAAGCCTAAAAAGCTGCCATAAAAACACAGACGGGTCACTTCAAACCACCCACATTTGAAGCCTAAAAAAATGCTAGAAAAACCCAGACAGGTCACTACAAAACACTCACATTTGAAGCCTAAAAAGCTGCTATAAAAACACAGACGAGTCACTACAAAACACCCACATTTGAAGCCTAAAAAGCTGCTAGAAAACACAGACAGGTCACTACAAAACACCTACATTTGAAAACTACAAATTCGCTACAACAAAAGCACAGATGGGTCACTTCAAAACACCCACGTTTGATGCCTAAAATGCTGCCACAAAAACACAGTCTGGTACAAAACACTCACAGTTGAAGCCTTAAAAGCTGTTAGAAAAACACAGACAAGTCACTACAAAACACCCACATTTTAAGTCTAAAAGCAGCTAGAAAAACACACATTGGTCACATGACCCTTATGAAGATCTATGATTCTCAACGTGTTGGGTATTTTTAATCTATTTTGCCACTCAAAATAATTTCTTTGTTTTAATATTTGCACAAACCCTTCACTTTGCCTTTGATTGTTTTTGAAAGAGACTTGCATTTTTTATTTTTTGATTGAGAGTATACTTTACTCATGCAATTCACATAAAGATAAAGTTAGATGAGGATAAGTTGAATGGAATATTTGGTCCCACATCCACACTGTATGTTTTCAGTTATTTTTAATTGATGATTCTGGCCAATTAATGTGCATTTGTAATGTGTAATATTAAATAAGGAGAAACTAAATGCCACAGGGCAGAATATGACACCTTACACTCACAGTTCAGTGCTGCAGACAGGTCACTGTAGTAATATCAGCATCGTTTCTAAGGATTACTACAACAATAATGATTTTTCGTTCAAATCCCACCCGTAGGAGCTTCACCCTCCACACACCGCTGCATCCATCAAACACACTGATTGGCCCGCTGGCCTCTTGCACCACTCCCTCCATATCCCTACAGACCCCTCTCATTGGTCCACTGCACCGTCAGTCGGCCGGGTGACGCCCCTCCACCGAGCCCGCTTCTCCCCCTCCTCCTCCCGCAGCAGGTTGGGTTGAGCGGTCGGCTAGGGGACCGTGGACAGCTCCCGTCTGAGGAGCAGAGTAACGCAGGAGGAGGAGAGGGCTGGATATGGGGGAGCCACCGCACAGGCCCGTACGATCGAGATAAAAACACTTTTTCTATGTGCACCTACCGGGGAAAATACACAAAGACACGGAGCTGGAGAGGCCTTAGGAGGACGAGGAAACACCCGAGGAAGTGAAGGAAAAGGGGGAATACGGCTACTGACCCATCCCGGCGCATCAGGGGAGAAGCAGCAGGAGAAAGGAGGAGAAGAAGGAGACATAATTCCGCTCGACCTGATGGACTGAGAGGACAGATGAATGAAGACTGCCTACACTAACGCCTATCGATGCCTGGCCAAGGACCTGGACGCTTATGCCATGAACACGGACATGACAATGGACAGCATTGGCAGCCTGCATGGCGGGGTGGCCGTGGGCTCCGTGGTCCCTGATGCGGAGCTGATGAGCGGCCACAGCCCGCACCACGGCCGCGGAAGCTCATCGGGGGGACCCGGGGCGGCGGCGGCAGCGGCGGCCACCCTGCGGATACACCAGGACCTGGCCGCCGCCGCCGCGTCATCCCGCTCGGCCATGGTGTCCGGCATGGCCACGATACTGGACGGCAGCGGGGAGTACCGTCCGGAGCTGTCCCTGCCGCTGCACCACGCCATGAGCGTGCCCTGCGACACGTCCTCTCCCGGGATGGGGATGAGCGGCACCTACACCACTTTAACGCCGCTGCAGCCGCTGCCCCCCATCTCCACCGTGTCGGACAAGTTTCACCATCACCACCATCACCACCACCAGCGGCTCTCCGGGAACGTGAGCGGGAGCTTCACCCTGATGCGGGACGAGCGGGGGCTGCCGGGCATGAACAACCTCTACAGCCCCTACCACAAGGACCACATGTCCGGGATGGGTCAGAGCCTTTCCCCGGTGCTGGGTAACGGCCTGGGCTCCATACACAACACCCAGCAGGGTCTCCACAATTACGGCACCACGACGCACGGAGGCCACGACAAGATGCTGAACTTCGAGGCGCACCACACCGCCTCCATGCTGGCCAGAGGGGACCACCACCAGCACCGAGGCCTCGGTGGCCCGACGGCCGGGATGATGCCGCACCTGAACGGGATGCATCACCCGGGGCACCCGGCCGTATCCTCGGCGGGCCACCACCCCCACCCCCACCTCCAGTCTCCATCCCACGGGCCCGTGTTGGCTTCCACCAGGGAAAGACCGCCCTCCTCCTCGGGGACGCAGGGGGTGAACAGCTCGGGGCAGCTGGAGGAAATCAACACCAAGGAGGTTGCGCAGAGGATCACGGCGGAGCTGAAGAGGTACAGCATCCCCCAGGCCATCTTCGCCCAGAGGGTGCTGTGCCGCTCCCAGGGGACCCTGTCGGACCTCCTGAGGAACCCCAAACCCTGGAGTAAACTAAAGTCAGGCCGGGAGACCTTCAGGAGGATGTGGAAGTGGCTGCAGGAGCCCGAGTTTCAGAGGATGTCGGCCCTCAGACTGGCAGGTAAGAGCTGGAAACAAACCGCGGTGCCATGCTGCTGTTTGGGGCTTGTGTTGTGCGTCTGGACCAGAGGAGGAATATTTTTAAAATCTAAAACCATTTTGACTTTTTTAAATCTTTTGCTGGCTTTGTTTTGGTGTTTCCTCGTGGCTTCTGTCCTGCACAGCAATTTAGATGAATGAAATTTATTTGGAATCGCTGCTGTTATGATTACCATTATTGATCAATAACAAAAAGAGATCGATAGGAAATGACAAGGTCACGGGATTTCCCTCCAACAGCTTTGTGCACTAACCCAGATTTCCCTGTCCCTGCGTGTCAGCTGGGAAACACTTCACTTTCAATAATTATCGGTAACAATTACGCTCCAAATATCAGACAAATTAAAAGCGTAAAAACAATATTTGGGGGGAAATAACAGCAGAAGTGAAAAGATAAATGCAGTGCTTTGATTTTAAAATAATCAACTGGAAATTTTGCACACAATTTGAGGAAAGAATTAACCAATTAAACACATTAGAGTTTATTAAATGAAGGGGTGAACATGTTAATTGTCAGTGTCACTCAGTGCTTTTATCCTATTCCGCTGCTGCTGCTGTCATTAAAGGCTCATTATGGTATCAGCAGACACAGAGGTGTGTGAGAGCAGGCACAGAGGCTCGGACAGAGGATTTGTGTTTGATTGTGAGGAGCCTCCAAGTGATCAGACGGCTGTGACATAAACATGAAGGTGTGGAGCATCAGTGGGTCTGGTGCCCCCTCTAGTGAGGAAGCTGGTTTCTGTCCCGACAACCAGCCTCTATTGTCTGCAGGGGGACAGCAGCAGCAGCAGCAGCAGCAGGAGCATAAACAGGATCATGATGAGAGGGGATACTGTTCTGTTTTTATTATATATTATAACAAGAACAGAGTTTAAAGCTGCTGTGAGGTTCAGTGTGTCTTTGCTGAGTACAACCTGCATTTAATGTATTTAATTAAGGTGTTTTTAAGGCAGTTTTGAATTTTGTGCACCTTCATGAAGAGGAAGCATGTTTGAATTTCACTTGGGCACGTGTAGAAAATAACTTCATGCATTACTGTTAGAGTTTAAACTAATTGTGTTTAGAGATTTTGTTGCTTTATTGGGATTTTTGTATTAAATTAGAGTTGATTAGTTGAAAGAAAACACAAGTTCAATTCAATTTAGTAGCTCTTTTTTATTAATCATGCTTTCATCTGATTTTTTGTCAGATATAAACATAAAAAAAATCAAAGAAATTAAATATACTCAGTAACATAATAAAAACAAGCTGTAGATTAATATAAAACATGAGAAGGTGAACATGAGAGGAATGCATGGCTTGTAATAAAGTGAAGGATATGTTGAATAACCTCATCGACAGGGATCAAACTGTTTATCTGAGCTTTTTGAAGCGAAGAGGATAATGCTGATTACCTCCAAAGCTTTTCATATGTTGAGAAAAACATCAGCTTTGTGACATCTTTTTAAAAAAAATAGGGTGTTTTGAAGTAGAGGGAACACGTAACTCCTTTTAAGATCCAAAAAGAGAAATCTAAAGCACCAATGTTGTGTTCACTAGTTAGCGACAAATGTTATTTAATAATAATAAAGTTACACATTTTTGAATCCATATGTTACTTGAGGTGAAGCTCCTAATTAACCTAATTTGAAATGGCGAACAGTAACATCTGTAACAAATAGATTTTAGCTGCTTTGGGATATTTGGAAATATTATTTTCCACTTCACATGCACTGGCTTTTAATAATGAGCACAACTCTTGATAATCCTAATTTTGGACACATGGTGAGCAAGATGAGGAACTCTGTTTTAAGTTGTAACATGCGTCATTTATTGTAAATGTATTTTCAGCTTCATTTGACTTTGAGTGTCAGCAGCTCTCAAGATACAAATATAGATACAGAACTAAAAGTCAATACAGCTCAATAAAGTCAGGACACAGATAAATAAAACTATTATGTACAGATCAGAGGTTTCAGAATAGATTTATGTATCTAGGCAAAAATCATACACTTTTTTAAAAATGAAATAATTATTATCAAGTGTTGCTGTTAAACAGCAGGTTAACTGTTATAAAGAACGCTGAAGTTAAATTGTCAACGACCATTTGAAATTATGTGAAATGAGAAAACTTTCCATTAAAACTAAACGATTCAATGCTTCTTTATGGGTTCAGAACATTCCTGTACTTCTTTGGCTGAAAGAAACCCCCCACTAAAACTGGATTATTTACATATGTAAAATAAGTAAAAATAAAAGACTCCCATAGTCATGAAGCTGTTTTTCTAATTCAATGGAAACTTTATAATTTGGAGATACCTAGTTTTCATTAGACAGTGTTTTACTCTACACAATGCAGTGTTGACTTTATGTTAAAGTAAATTAATTTTGCTTTAAATTTACTTTTATTCCACTTTGACATTTTTATAATTTCTTTTTAAAGATTTAATGACTTTTTACACCATTTTGAATTGAGTAAAAATCTGCAGTGTGTTTATATTTCTTCTGGTATTACTATAATATATAAAATAATAAACCTTCAGCATAAAATTTATACTCCGAAATTTTAGATATATATTTACTTTTTCAATATATAGTATTTGCAGGACTTGTTGGAAAGCAGCTTGTGCGTCCTCTTTTGAATAAAATACAACATTTAAAACATAAGGAAATTACGCGTCTAAGTTTTATATAATATATGTAAAAACTTTAATTCAATGGAAAAATCTACAGTGCACCATGTCATTCCTAAAAGTGGAAAGTAATTATTCCTTATTTTAAATGTAATAATTGAGATAATTAATAATATTTGAGTTGCCTCATTACTCATTTTAATTGTATTTCATAAAGTACAAATCATTTGGTGTAACAAGATAAAATATTTAGCGTTAAAACTGCACAAGAACCAGATTAGAGATTAAAAATAAGAGGACAGAAAATAACAAATAAATTATTATGTTCCAATATTCATAGTTGTATAAAGTTAGGTTCATTTAGTTTTTACAAGTGAATATATATCGTGTAATATTTGTATATATGGACATTTCAATTATCATCCATATGACTAATAATTTTTAAAATAATAAATCTAATACAATCAGTTACAATCATATTCCAATAAAGTGCTTTATTTCCTATACTGAATACAAACTTCACTGAATTAAATATAAATAATATTCGGTCATTATTACTCAAACATTTCAACAGTTTATTTCCTGTCATATCTGTATAATATTCCTACAGTATACTTTTATGAGCTCAGTGAGTTTATGGATCATATATCATAATCTGAAGTCATATATCTGCCATGGTTTCATCTGACACATCCTGGTGTCCTTCCTGATATTCAGTGTCTGCATCATATTCCAGTGTTTGCTCCTGATATCTGTTCAGTACCCTTTCTAAATTGTTCGGAGATTTGCTGTGGTTGTTTCTGTGGTGTAAATGTGACATGGTTTCCAGTGGCTGAATAGACTCGTATCAAGAATAACGACTGCAAATAGGCCGTGTTTTCTTTTCCTTTATCTCCAATTAAGAGGAGATCCAAACATCCCAGCTCGGCCAGCTGATTCTTAAAACATTGATCGGAGTTTTGCATTTAATTAGCCCAGATTCGCTCCGGTGGGTTTGGTCCAGCTCGTGTTTTAAATGTGTGCACGTGCTAATGTGGATGAGATTATCTCTGCAGGACGTGAGTGTCGTTTCGTCGGGGGTTCTTTGGTTTTCAGGGTATTTGATGATATGTGTCAGTGGGAAATGACATGAGTGACGGTGGGAGGAGGGTGGAGCTGGAGGAGAGCAGGGGAGTGTTCGTGTTACCTGTGTCGCCCTGTGTGTTGTAAAATGTCAGCGTGCAGATACACACTGAACAGAGTGGTGCTCATACAGCTGTGTGACGGAGCTGCACTCATCTGCTCTCACTCTCATTAGGGAAAACACTCACTGGCTGCTGTTTGTATCAGACTGTTTTCTTTTTCAAAATGCCCAACGTCCACAAATCAAACCTGAAACCATTATGGTTGGGTATTGACTAGAATATTTAGATACTAGTTCCAATAGTTAGGCTACCGAAGTTGAGTTTTGGTCTGATACAAAAATTATACTTTGTCATTTCTCTGTCTCTTCTCAGTGAGCTCGTCACCAGTTCAGCAGTTTTGTTGAGTAATGCTGCGTCCACGTGCTCCTCAGATGGACCCATTTCCCGGGTTGGGAAGTTGTTAATGAGCTTTTAAGTCATAATGTGGAAACAACATGGACGCTACAAAGAAGATATGTTGTATTTTAATTGCTCAGAGAGTTTAAAGAATATGTTGAAAGCTGTTTCTGCACCAGTAGCCCGCTGGTTCCTGACCTTTTACCTTAAGGGATCTCTTTTCTATTATTGAATAAACTGACGATCCCTGATATATTTTAAGGATATCTTATATTTTATTCAGTGTATAACAATTAAAGTACAGAACGACTAATAAACCATACAGTTGACCCAAATAGTGAATACAGTAACTGCAGGAAGTTGGTGTAAAACCAGTAATTTGATGAATTTTGAGCAGATTTTTTTCCTGTTAATATCCAGAGATGAGTTTTCCTGATATTTGTAGAAACTTTTTTACAAATCTCTTTCCTAATTATGTATTTTTTAAATACAAAATCAGAGTTCTCTTCTCCCTGACAATTGGCCATTGCTCTATCAGCTCTTTGGTTGTTTTAACGGCTACTTGTCTGATGCAGGATGAGACTGTTGCACAGAGAGTAAGGCTCTGTCAGTACAGCTTGTGATCAGGTCTTCACTGCGCCCTTATCCTGCAAGATGTTTTTCTTAAGTTTATATCTTGAATAATAATATAAGCTTTTAAAATAACAATTTTATTGAGGTTTTCTTCATAGAAAGTAACGAAATGCTGAGATAGAGATATTTGAAAAAGCCCCTTTTCTTCCTTTTCTTGTGCCCCTTAAAATCAAAAAGGCTTTCCGAACCAATCTAGGTCACTTTGTGTGGAAAGCAATGAATTGTTATCACCTGATACCATATTACAAATTACATGTGAGCAAAAAATGTATGTGCAATACATGAATTTATAAAAAGTTTCTTATTACCAACCAGACATTTACTCTCGCTCGCTATGTTTATGCATTATATGAAACCAACGTTGGCAAGTTGGGTGCCAAAATTTTCTGTGTCGTCGTCTGGACTCAAGGAGGCATTCACATGAATTTTGCCAATCTGGAGCTTATTTTTCTGATTATTCCAACACCACATGAAAGCAACATAAAGTCACATGCCACATACTAGATGCTAACTGTGGCCTGTGGGCCAGTGGTGGCCCTCAGAAACATTGTGTGCAGCCCCCAAATATGATATGAAACGCATGCGTTATATTTTAATCATTTGTGGTCCATTTGAATGCTTCAGTGTTCAGTAGCTTAGATTTAATACGCAACTGGGAAACTGCATCAAACCTCACTCCCCTAACAAGTGTCTGTCAGGTTAGGAACTAAAATTAAAGCAGCAAAGGTCCAAGTAGAGCGGGCGGGAGGGTTGACGGATGGGTCTGACAACCACCGACTTTCACCTGGGAGACCGAACCCTGTTCTTTTTTTCCAAAACCCAACCATGTGCAAGTGTTAGCAAAACATAACCACATGCACTTGATGTTGAAGGTGAAAAAAAAAGCAATTTGTGGTGTTGTACCAATGTAGTGCTTTTATTTTGAAAGAGACTGTATGTAAACGTTAAATTTCCTGTGAAAACAGAAGTGTATTTTGAAAGAAGACAATGCATGTAACAGGCTGAAGTTGACAAAGCGTTTCAGAACGTCAGCAACCAACAAACCCAGGGTACCTTTCACGTCGTATCTGGACGTGTAAAGTCCATGACCAACCGTCAATATGTGACGAGGTCGGAGTGAGAATGTGTTGTGTAGTTGTCCTCCATTTCAGCGGACAACTGGCAACTGCACTCTTCCTGTGCGCCTGTCAGTCACATGCTGGCTCTCTAAATTCGCTTTCAGTCATCAAAACTTTAAGCACTCCTGCTCTAAGCCAATTAGAGACAGACGTTAAAGAGTAACTAAACTCCCAAACTCCCATTTTTTCCAGGTGAAAATCATTGTATATGGATATTTAGTGGTGTTGTTAATGGATTCAGGTCAAAGTCTTTACATTTTAGTGCAAGCTATTTAAATCCTACAGATTGTGTTATATGTATGCACAATGACTGCCCTCCACTGGTTGATCTCAACCAGTGGTTCCCAACTGGTGGGTTGCAGATCCATTATGAATGGACCGTAGGAAACTGACAAACATGTCAAGTTTGTTTAAAAAAAACCTTTATCTTTAAGTACAGTGAATTTCCGGCACTGAGTTTTTGCTTTGAAGTGCCATTTCCTGCTGTAGAGTGAGTGACTAACAGACAGCTGCTTGACAGAGACAGCACACTAGCTCGACGACAAGGCCAAACCCAAGTATGATGCTGAATATATTAAACTGTGTGGACCTTGAACTAATGAGTAAGGAGAAATCTGGACCCTGTGGTTGGACCAGCTGGGAATCACTGATCTAAACAATCTGAGCATGTTAGATGTTATTGTGATGGTATGACGTTGCTGTACATATTAGCCTGGCGGCTGGTGTCATCTACTTCTTCTTCCTGTTCTTCTTATGGTTAACGGCAGGTGGCAACTGGCGTTTAAGGTGCATTACTGTTCCCTTCTACGTGCATAAGACTTGGCTAAATTCTATCCAAATTTTATTTATATTGCACATTTCATACAAAGTAATCTAATAATCATTATTACCATTAAGCCTGGTCTCACTCTGAGGGCGTTGAAATCCGGCGAAACCCTAACCCTAACTCAACAAACATCGACTTTCACCCGGGAGAGTGGTGTTTGTGTCCCATAAGATTCTAAAGCCAAACCCTGCTCTCTCTTCCTAAACCTAACCATGTGCTTCTGTTGTTGAAGGAAAAAAAAAACATAAATTTGCGGTGTTGTACTGATGTAGTGCGTTTATTCTTAAAGAGAACGCATGTAAATGTTAAATTTCCTGTGAAAACAGAAGTGTATTTTGAAAGAAGAGAACTTGACACAGTGTCCCAGAACATCAACAACCAACACACTCAGGGTACCTTGCATGTTGTATCTGGACGTGGAAAGTCCATGACCCAAACGTCAATATGCGACAAGGTCGTAGTGAAAATGTGTTGTATCGGTTTATCACACAGCCTAAGGTTCTACACGACCAGAGAAAACAAAGAAAAGGGGCTGTGGCATTCACTTTCGCTAAAGAGGAAGAAAACCTCCAGTTAACAGAATGCACTGTGCCAGACTGGACCAATAAACCCTCCCGCTGATGGGCGACGTAATATAAGTTGCCCATCTGAAAACAATATGGCGACGCGTTGGTAACAAATGTTCTTGTATTAAAACAGTCAGCTAAAAAAAAAAGGAGGACGTACAATATGTAGTCTAAGAGGCAGCAAAAAACGCGTCTTCCGATTACCGCAATGTGGTGTTGAGGCACAGTTGTCTGAGCTCCGTATCATTTCAGCGTAACCTTTTCGTAAAATACCATTTATCATCAGATATTGTGTCCTCATAGCAACGCAGTTACTGCGCTTGAGAGGCGAAATGAGCAGAGCAGAAAAGACAGGCGGAAAGGCGGCAAATCAAGCCCAAAACTAATGTTTCCGGTAGATTTTCGTTGCCAAATGAGCAGGTGCTGACAAGATAGAGGGTAAATTACCACAGTTCATTTACACACACTCCCCATATTGTTAAGATACAACACTGGCTGTATATCAGCAAAGTATCCCTTCAACATTAAGACGAGGAGCACTATGGCTTCCTCCAGCACACTACCTAGCTGACTACAGGAATGTTAACTAGCTTGCTGGTTAAGAAACATGTAAATCAGATTTGGAGTTGTTGGAGGGCTTGTTTTTTCTCCTCTGATGGAGCTAGGTAAACAGTTTCCCATACGTCCAATACTTGTGCTAAGCCAGGCTACAAATGTTCTGGACCTCATGCAAATCCGACACCTTTGGAGCCTTGATGTTTTTTAGGATATTCCTGGGTAAGAACAGAAATATGAATTGTTTTATTTCCACAACCTTGGCTCTGACACTATAATGAGCGTCCTGCTGTTTCACAGACCATGGATCAATACTGTCCAGGTTTCTATGTCAGGTACATTTCAGTTGCTTTATTTACTTTGTTTGCCAGGCATTACATTTAGCTCATTTCATCACTCCCTCTTCTCTCCACGGTGACTTTAAAATGGCTGCACGAACAGAGAGAGCCTCAATTCCTATATCAACAACGCTACAAGCAACCAATAGAGCTGAGGTCAAAGGTCAGAGCTGCAACACTCAGACAATAGATGGAGCAAATATTCCCTTGACCCTGAGAGGAGCAGAGAGGAGAGAGGAGAGAGGAGCAGCATGCAGGGGGAAGAAAGAAAGAGCGAGAGCTGAGAGACAGGGTTATTTTCTCTTACTGAATCCTATCACATTTTCTTTTGGTTCTTTCAGGTTACTTCCTCTCCACGTATCTCCCTCTAAATCTATTTCTTACTCTCTAAAATAATCTCTCAATGTAGTCCTACTAAGAGCTGAAACAATTAGTTGATTAACTGATTAGTCGATCGCCATAAAATGAAATGTCATCTATTTTTGTTTAAGTCATTTGTAAAACAAAAATGCCACACATTCACTGGTTCCAGCTTCTCAATCTTAAAATTGTTGCTTTCTTGATAGTAAATTAAATGTTTTGCGCTGGTCAGACAAAATGACACATTTAAAGATGTCACATTGAGCTTTAGGAAAGTGGGAAGAGCAGTTAAATTCTTTTTGTAACATTATATTGACCAAATAATTAATCAATTATAAAAATAATATGTAGTTGCAGGCCTACTCTTTCTTTCCCCCTTTCCTAAATGCTCTAATGTAATTTTGCAGTGTTTTATTTCAAAGTGATTGTGTAAATCTGTTAAGATTTATTTATGAAGCACTTTTTAAAACAAAAAATACACAGTGCTCCATAATAAAAGTATTTAATACAAACTATCAAAGGGACAAATAATCATTTAGGCTGGTCAGAGCTTCATATGCAACATTAAAAATGACCATATTCCTACAAACATCAGCTGGTTGCATTCATGAAAAATGGCAACAAAAACCGCCATTAAAAATGTTAACAAGCGTGTATGATATGAGATTGTTCTAAGTCGACTTACAGAAATAATCATACATCAACATTTTTTTCAATCACTGGAAAAAAAAACATCAAGCTAACTACTAATAGAAAGCACTATCACAGCTTCTGTGCTGACTTCTAATGTTGATGGTGGGACAAATCCATCAGTCACTGCTGACTGGTCGGCGCAAAACAAAACAAACCCTGCAGCCTGGTTCCTAACTGATTAATGGCCGTGGTTTCTGAATGACACATTCAGCTATCATATATGGATGTAATGTTTGGGTGATTTCTGCCTGCCAGTGACTGGCTACACTGTCCATTCAATATTTCTGTGTTATTATGTTAGAAAAGAACAACATTTCCAGTCCAAACTGGTTGTTTGTTAGGTACAGGGGTATCTTTTTTGTTTTGGTACATTCTGTTAGCCATGTAATACAATATTACCCCAGTCACCTGAAAAAGTGTTGGCATTCTGTTAACTACTGATGCATTAAATTTGCACACTATTATGTAGCGGATACTTTCAACACCATTGTGGTTAATGTGAAGTTATGTTTAGGCACTAAAACCACTTGGTTATGGTTAGGAAGAGATCATGTTTTGGCTCAAAATACCAGGTTTTGGTGGCACAACCGTGCTGGAAATGCAGTGATGTCTTGGTTAAAAAAAAAAAAAAAAAAACACTTTTCATGGTACTATCTTTGCTGGGGAAACCCAGATGGGCTTGGCGCATCAAAAGCCACTGGAAAAACACATTCTAGTTGCTACAAACCACCCATAACTGGAGCCTAAAAAAGCCACTGGAAAACACAGAGACTGGTTGCTACAAACCTAGTCTCTATGTACAGACTCTACATTCAGTGAATGTAGAGTCTGTAGGCAAACCCCGCAGATCTTGCCTCCGGAAGAAGAGCGGAAGAGCCCTGGTTTCTGGTTGTAGGCTGTTTATAGTCCGCGTGATATTGACCAATCATGTTTGAGCCGGCTGCAGTTGTTGCCAGGTTAAACGGCAGCCGATGGGTTCCGAGAATGCTACAAACCATCCATAACTGGTGCCTTAAAAAAGCCACTGGAAAAACACAGATGATTTACTTCAAAACACACCAGTTTGGTTTGTAGCCTAAAAGCCACTGGGAAAACAGACAGGCTGCTACAAAACACGATTGTTTGGAGTCTAATAAGCTGCTGGAAAAACACAGAAACATTTGGAGCTTAAAAAACCACTGGAACAACGTAGACGGGGTACTACAAAACATAGCAGTTTTGTTTTCTAGCCTAAAATGCCCTGGAAAAACAGACAGGCCACTACAAAACACTATTGTTTGGAGCCTAAAAGCTGCTGGAGAAAGACAGAACGGTTACTACAAAACAAACAAGTTTGGTTTGGAGCCTAAAAAGCTGCTGGAAAAACACAGACAAGTTGCTACAAAACAACAGTGTTTTAAGCATAAAAAGCTGCCATGAAAACAGACAGGTCACAACAAAAACACCCGAATTTGAAGCCTGAAAAGGTGGTTGAAAAACACAGACGGGTTGCTACAAAACAAGCATGTTTGGAGCCTAAAAAGCTGCTGGAAAAACACAGACTAGTTATGACAAAACATGCACTTTTGGAGCCTACAAAGCCGTTGAAAAACATAGATAGATTACTACAAAACACACCAGTTTGTTTTGGAATCTAAATAGCCACTGGAAAAACAGATATGCCTCTAAAGAACACAAATGTTTGTAACCTAAAAAGCAACTGGAAAAACACAGACCGGTTGCTACAAAACCTCATAGTTTGACCCTAAAAAGCCAGTGATGGTGGTGTAGAGTAAGAATTCAGAAGGAAAAAAAAAAGACATCATATTATATTCATGTTACTAAACTGTACACTGTGATAAAAGAAACATATCAGTTTGCCTAAATGTCACTGTGGAGCTTTTCCTCTGTGCCTCCTTCTCCTCTCCTTGATTTGAAATCTTTTTCTTTCTCTCGCCATCTATCGCCTCCCTTGGACCTGTCTCTCCTTCTCTCTCTTTCTCTTTCTCTTTTGGGGGGAGGTATTATGTGATCGTCGGGGGAATTGAACACAAGAGCAGAGGCAGCAGCGGCCCGATGAATTATTGATGGGAATCTCGGCGTGACCCGCCTCGGTCTGCTCACTTCACTTCTTCTTCACCTCGCAGCCGGGTTAACCAGGCAAAATGGAGGGAGGGAGGGAGGAAGAAAGAGAGAGGGAGAGGGAGAGGAGGAGGAGTCCATTGTTTGGTTGGAGGATGCTGCCTGCCTTTGACTCCAAGTGAATTATGGATGAAAAGACAACGCTGCTCAAATCAGTGTTAGAATAGAACGGCTCTTATGGAGGAGCCATGGTCAGCACAAAACACATAGGGGAAGTACTCTAATAGTTTGTATGGTTAATTCAGTGTAATATACACTTCCACTGCACTAATTCCATCACAGTCATTGCGTACCTGCTGCTCTCTTTTGAACACACACACCGTTCTAAATGTCATTCATTCAAATCACTTCTACTTTGCCGTTTTTTTCCCAATGCTGTGAAGCTGCTGTCAGTGAACATCATCACAGATATTTCACGTTAAAAGCATCCCAGAGAGGAGCTGCTCACTTTTCAATGGGTTTGTTGACTTCAGGAAGAACAGAGAATATCACCAGACACTCCTATAATGTGTTTTCTGTTAGCCAGAAATGCCGAATGAGAGGAGTCCACTTAGAGTCAAATCGTGCTGAAAATGTGAATGACTGAACCTAAATATTTTCCATTTTACGCATCCTGCTGCGAGCAGACACAGTGCATTATTTATGAGCCGGACCCTGCTTTATGACACAGATTACCAGCAGTTACTCTGTGTGTGTGTGTGTGTGTGTGTGTGTGTGTGTTTGGCCATACAGTTCCAGACTGTGGGAATACAGTTTGTGTCCGTTTTCAGGGTTTCTACTCTGACCTCCTGCATATTCACAGGCTGCTATTGATCTGTAATAATGGATTTCGGGCTGCTGAGAGGAGACTTTTGATGTTTGTTTGTGTGTCAGCGTGAGAAGATTTGACAGACACTGTTATCTCTGTCCCATCCCGTCGATAACAGTTTTGGAGGCTGGAAACTGAGACGTGATGATGAAGTCTGTTTATAGATGTTGTAGAGTGCTGCTGCAAATGTGAGAAAGGCTGACGGAAAACTTTTGCGGCTTGTACGAGCACCACACACCCGAATATCTGACCCAACTAATGCGCTCTGGAATGCACTGACAAATGTCCTATATTATATAATTTAGGTGTGAGGAAAGGTTGACTTCCACCTGGTATAATCTGTATCTGGGTATCTTATCTAGATCAGAAAAAACACGTTTATGTGTAAATGGTATGGAAAGCATTCTGCTCTCTGTTTGTATTCCACGCAGTATTGACTAATCACATTTGAGCTTTGGTTGCATGCAGGCAAACAATCCATGTAGAGCAAAAGAGGCAGAACACATTGGCCGAAATGCAATATCAGAATCCATTGGCTATCGTCTTACGATGATTTTGCTTTTTTTGGGATGGGCATTTAAAGTAATTCCCATATTTGAGTCCTCACATTAAACAGGCCTCTATATGGGGCAGGCCCTTTATTCCTTTTATGCAAAATTGTTGCTCAGCAAAGATGAGAAATACAATTAAATTGTTTATTTGAACAAGTGTGAATATTATTTATTACTAAAAATTAGACTTCGAATAACATCAATTACAGATCATTTATTTAATCTAGCTCCGACAGACAGCGCATCAGAGAGCACACTCAACAGCACCCGAGGATTACAGCACCCGTCATACCAACCCAACACCACTTTATCCTGTTGAAATAGTGCTCATAACTTGGATTGGATTTTTTGAAAAACCCTTTTCATTCTTTTGATCAGTGGACCCTTATGGACTAAAGGAATATGACTAACTTAAGGAGGGTTTTTAACTTGTGTGGCAGACCCTATGCACGTGGCATACGCTGTTGTGAGCATTTAAACTTGTGCGGTGGTGTGTCTGTGTCACTCTGCAATTACACCTCCAAAACACTAGTCGGCGGCAGAGGTTTCTGCGAAGTGCTGTAAAGTTTAACTGATTCAAAACACACATTAAACACACATTAAACATGTCTTAATAGAGACAGTTTCAAACACAAGTACACAAATCAGCTTCACTATAACTCGCAGCATTCACAGACAAACACTTGTCTTTATCTGGACACATTTTCCCCATAAATACAACATGCTAACGTTATTAGCACAAGCCTATGGCATTTTACATTGTATAAATTAGCCTAGTGGCTAGCAGACTTTTTTTCTATACTCATATAAAACCAGGGACAACAGCAACATTTAACAAAGATAACATTATATAATTTGGCTCTGTTACAGCTCACAAGGTTCACTGACAAAACAACTGTCTTATACTAAACACGTTTTTCAAACATATGTAACATGCTAACATCATTAGCACAAGCCTATGGCATTTTACATTGTATAAATAGCCTAGCGGCTAGCAGAGATTTCCTCTGCTCATATGAAGCCAGGATAAATCAGACATAGGACATAAAATGCTATTTTTGTGGAGGCTTTATTGTCTTCACAATTTAATGTTTCTTATCTGTGAAATTAGGAGGTCTGCATTGCCGCGATGTGTAGTTACATTTCTGGGGAGGTGCATGTCCGGCTATGGCGTAGGGTACAGCGTTGATTCAACGCATAAGTATAAATCGTGCAAACTGGGTAATCAAGGAATGGACACATATTCTGACTTTCTGACAGCAAAAAAGAAGGGAGTCACATTTTTTTCGTCATGCCAGTAAATCTGAATTAATTATGGTCTCCATATTGAAAAAAGTTCAAACATTTATATTTATATCTGTGATCTAAGCAGCTAACTGACTTTAGCTCAAGCAGGTAGCTAACAACCTGGTTTTATACAGTCAAGCCTGTATGCCATTCATGTAGAGACTGACTGCACCATATTTATTCAGCAAAGCACCGGGCTCTTTATCAAATCTGTAAACTCCAAACATCAGCCCTGTGTGTTCAGACTCTTTCCAACCTTCACTGTAGCGCCCAATAAGAAAATCAGAGGAATAGCGTAGTGATTTTTTGTTAAGTCTGTCCGCAGCAATTACGTTGGCACGGCAGTGTTGGAGCAGTAGATGTGTTGCTGGGGCCAACTGAGCGGCTCGGGTTCAGAGGAGAAAATGGTCCTGTCGCCGCTTTATTACGCCGGTCAAATCAAACGTGACACCTGGACTCTGAGCTCATCGAGGCAGAGCGCACAGAGAATACACACCACACAATCAGTCGGAGCTGCACACACACACACACACACACATGCAGGTAAGAAGCAGCAGCGAGGACAGGAACACAGCTCTGAATTATGCTCAGAGGATCATATCAGTTTTTTCACATCATTCACCCGATGCATTTTGAAAGCAATGCATTAGGGGTAATATCTCACCACGGTGGTTTTGTTAAAATCCATCTTTCTCAAATTAAAGACTATGTTTCCCATCAGTCCCCCCAAAAGAGAATAAACATAAATAACATGAGTAATTTTTCTCCATCAGTCTCTCCCTCCACCCCTGAGCAGTGTCTGTTGATGCTTAAGTTGCTGTTTTGTAATTTAAAGCATTACATTAATCTAAGCTTGTAGAACACAGTGGAATTGTGTATCAATCCGCAGCTGAAAATAGTCCCTAACAAATGCATTATTTACTTGTGTTTGAGTGATGTTTGCCAAGAATTACAGTGTCCTGCTGTTCTAGAAATAAAACATGGAACACACCACTTGTTATAGCTCAAACAGGATCATGTGATCACACCTCTGCCATCTCTGACAGCCATCTCAAAGCAACCAAGCACGCTAGCAATTAGCTCGCTTTGCTACGTTACAATATTGTTAACTTTAGCCTGAGCTAGCTTAAAGTAACATCTGCTCCTTCTAAAGAGGATTTCTGATGACTTATTAAGAGATGCTAACACATAATTGAGTATTACCTGTAGCTCCATGTAAAGTGAATAAATGTGATGTTTCCCAGCTAACCCTCCGCTCGTCTGCGTTAACCACGCAGTTTACACATTTTTATAACTTCTGATTTATTAAAAACTGTTCTGAGTGACACATGAAGCTGAATTTAGCAGCAGACTTAAGTAATATTAATATAAAGTAGGAGTAAAAGAAATAACTTTTGGCATTCATTTTTTATATGATATAAAGGAAGTACGGTAAATCAGTGACACATTCTCAGCCCTAATGACTAGATACATATTTCACAGTTTATTTTCTAATGTAGGTTGAGACTGAAGTCAGACGGGGAAAGACGGGGATATCATGTACTGACGCTGAGTGACGGACCTGTCAGTCGAAGTATCATTCTCTTCTGTCTCATGGTGTTATTTCTCATATCAACGGTAACCATGGCAACAGGAACAATCCCTTCTTGTTCTGGTCACATGTTCAACACACAGTTGCTGAAGACTAAGATGTAGCTCAGACTGGTTGTTAGTCGTTACAGACACGGACAGTGCAACAGGTACCAGAGCTCCACAGAGACATTTTAGAAAATGCTGAGTTAACGTTAGTTAAATATTTGTTAAAAAATAAACTGAAGGCAAATTACTTTGGAAAAGAACCAGTGTTGGCGGTTAGCCACCGAGAGTAGCCACTGGGACTAACCACAGACAGTCTATGGGACTAACTAGCTTACTGCTACTTCCTCTATCTCACAGGAAGTTGCGCCCGTAATCATTTCTACAGTAGTGCCCTCAGGAATAAGGTGGATAGGTTCTGATGATATTTAAGTAAGAACATATATGGCAGTGGACTGTACTGAGGTTATGTTTATATTCACTTTATTTATGTGTTAGAATACAGGCACAGGATATTTACACCAGGTTTGGTGCCATAAGGCAGTTTAGTGTGCTTGACAGTAGCAGAGTGACAATGTTGTGCGTAAAAGGCGATGTGAAGTTTGTGTTGACTTGGATTGTAATAAGTGTTTGACTGTGTTATGCAGTGTTTTAGTATGATAATGGGTAATACGTGAGGATATATAGAAATAGGACATTCAGTCAGTAGTGAGTATTGTGGATCTTAAGAAAAGGAACAGAAACACGAGTCAAAACCGAGACACCTCACAAACTAAGTGGCCTCGGAACTTTGGTATGTTGAAACAGCCGCTACACCAGTGACTAAAAGTCAGGATATCTCGGTCTTGGTTGCTAAACTTTTCGCCATCCTTTTTTAAAATCACTCTCTCAACCTTATGAAAGTGACGTCCAAAAATCTGCGGTTCAGTTGGTCCATTCCAAACTTCAGTGTGTGGTTCCAAACCCAATCGGAAGAATACATGTTGGCATTTTACATTTCTGCAAACAGATACATGTTACATTTGCACAAAATTATATGTGGCTGATCCATTGAAACCAGGGACGCTCGAAAATATCGGCATGTCATCTGTATTGGTTGATATTGGCTTTAATCGGCCAACATGTTTTTCTTATTTTGCACAATGAATATTACATACATTGAAAAGTATTGTATTTCATGTTTCCATCTGCTGGTTGGCCGTCACGATAAGAGCATGCATGTATAATATGATGTTAATTCCACTACAGAAGAGACTTGATGATCACTAAGGGTGATTTCACACCTGCCTTGTGTGGGCTGGTTCAATCAAACTCAAGTTCGTTGGACCAAGACCTTCTTGGTGAGGTTCATTTGTGGTGAGAACGTGTTCCGACCTCCGTGTCCGGCACCGCAAGTCATGGTCCAAGTGCTGGATTTTGACGACTTCGGCGTAAGACCGGGTTGGTCTTGCTTGTGTGTTGCGCCATCCACCATCCCCTACACCTCCTGATTATAAAGTCAGATCATATACATGTAATCAGAACTACTTCACTTTAGAAACGTTGGTATGCTTTGTATGAAACAAATGTGACGTATCCATGGTTTGCAGAAACATACAGTACCAACATTTCTTCTGCTGACCGTGCTTGGTAACCTGCACATTAAGAGCTCTGCAAATTGTATTTAAAGACCTGTGGTTGACTGACGGGAGGTGTTACCCCCGGAGATAACATGGCTGACACAATGCAGTGCTTTAAAGGAACAGACACGATTACTGATTACTGATTACTGATTATAATCAGTAATTAGCTGTATCTTGATTGGCAGACGAATGGTTGGTTTTGGATGATGCAACAGCAGCCCTTTTTATTTTTACTTTCATTATTTTACAGAAAGCAAGAAACACTTAATGTGAGATGAATTCACACACGTGGTTTTCACGTATGTAGGATGGTGTAATGTTTTCAGGACCCTCTTAATGTTGATGCGTGTCAAGAGGTTTATCTGGTAAACAATAAAACATGCTCAGATTCGTTCAACGATCCACTACAGTTTATATTTGCTCATAGCGTCACAGTCTCAGGTCCAATCAATACTAGAGACTCATGGCAATTTAGGTCAGAGCCGACCTCGACTGGAGGTGGAGGCCTTGTTTGGGTGGTGCTGGGTTTAGACGCAGTGTGGAGCAGAGGCTTATTATTTGTTTACAATACGTCTCCAAC
>NC_065514.1:4428078-4479894 GCF_006386435.1 Epinephelus moara
AGATAGATAGATAGATAGATATTTAACTCTCAAATCTATTTATCATTGTTGTTGTGATTGTTAAGACAAATCAACAACAATATTAAATGAAAAAACATTAATAACAGTTGTTATTATCAATCACAAACATTGACAGTAAATCAATAATATTCAATTTAACCTAACAAATTAGATATGATGATATAAAAAACTGAATTATGACTTATTTTAATTGAAATAATGATAATGTCCTATTAAGATAAAAAATAAATAAATGAAAAGATAAATATTTGTATTTATTATTATTGATGTAGTTGTTACTGTTGAGACAAACCAACAATATAAAACGAAAATAAATGAATAACTGTTTATTATCAATCGGACACACTGACAAAAGATCAATAGCATTTAATTATATGTTACAAAATACACATAAGAATATTTTTTTAAAAATTAATTAACACCTAGTTCAAAGACTAATATCCTATGGAGATAAAATAAATAAATAGATATATATTTTTGACTCTTTTAAAGTCTGTATTATTATTACTATTAATATTATTAATATTATTATTATTAGTAGTAGTAGTGGTAGTAGTATTGTTGTTGATGTTCTTGTTATTGGACAAACCAACATAAAATGAAAAAAAAAAAAAAAGTCAATAAATTAATAATATTTATTTTAACCCACTAATATTCTATGACGATAAAAATAAAGACTTTTTTTTAGCTCTTTTAAGTCCATATAATTATTATTATTATTATTAATAGTGTTTTCGACAAACCAACAATTACAAAAAATTTAATTTAACCCAAAAATAGAAATGAATTATGACTTAATTAAAAGAATGATAATATCCTATGAAGATAAAATAAATATAGATTTAATAGATATTTTAGATATATATTTTATTAATAATAATAATGTTTAACAACTTATAAACCAAACACCATATAAATATTTCTTCCTGTCTGGTCTGTGATGAGTCTGTTTGCTGCTGCTGTCGCTGACAGTCCTCTGTATGTAAATGTGCTGATGTGTATCTATAACCGATCAATACTGCGATGGTCAGATACTGAGAGCGAACACAAACAAGGAAGTGGACGCACATTCTGTTTGTTGTCCTTCCTGCTCCTGTTGTTGTTTTCTCTTAGTTTGGTTTCTCTCCCTCTGTTGTCTCAGAGTCAGTGTGTGTGTGTGTGTGTGTGTGTGTGTGTGTGAAACAGCAGTTTTGGGCTCCACCGTGCGTGCGGATGGATGATGTGGATCGATGGCTGTAATCCCGAGCAGATTAAAAGAGCATTAATACTGGCAACGATAACGTAAACGGTGCGGACCCAGATCTCCATTGATCCACAGGAACCTGATCCAGACCAGTTCCTGGAAGAGATGGGGGAGGGGGAGGGGGGCGGAGAGCTGACACGATACAACAGAGAGAGAGAAGCTGTATCTGAACGGCACAAGGAAAGAGACGGACTCTTTAATGTGCAGTATTATACGCAGATTAATAACTCAGTAATTCAAAGGTATTAATGTGTAAAGGATGCACGAACGCTGAGATCAGACAATTCTGCTAAAGTCTGAATTTCTCTGTGAAATTTCTGCAAACAGCAGCGATGGTATGGTGAAGGTTTGAAGGTTTGATAGTGATTACAGGACTTTAAAAGCAAACATTAATTCCACTGTCCACTAGTGAATGTTTTTCTTTATGTGTTGTGAAATTAGTCAAACATTTGGTTCATGTTTGGTTGTGTTTTGTCAGATTGAGCTTCTTGATAGTGAGATTTTAAAAGTGTGATACGTTCCCTTAAGTTAGTTCAAGAGACGTATTTGTAACATCACCTCCTGCCTACGTCCAACTCTTTGCTGACTGTACTGCATCTCTAGCAGAGCAGGGGTTTATAAAAGTGGATGGCATCATATAGCTGATACAGCAGCGTCCTTTGTTTGAATTCACATGTTAAAATCTGCCAAAGCTGAACTTGACTTCGACTTCTACCTGATTTCCCTGCGACATGTCACCGTGTCACACGGTGGGACCAGGCTTTTCCACAGAGCATATAGAAAGTGGCATGTTTTGGATTTACATGTCAAAAGCTTTGAAATCATGTTCTACTTCACTCATATGTAGTGTTGATTTTGTCAGGGAACATTTTAAGTATTAAGTATTCATTGACGGCCACGACAACGTAAATAAAACTAATATGGACAACAAAGTAGTAAGAGTAAAGACAAGAGGAAATAGTTGGTTCTGGTTAACACGGTCTCATTCCGAAGTTGTCGAATACTGGCGCATGGGGCAATAACTCCCGCATCAGACAGAGACGGAAAAAACTTCCGCATCATGTTGGCATAATATGCGGCTGGTTGCCATCAGTGTGTAACAATGCCCGACGGCATCAGGGGTAATGACCTTAACAAAGTTAAGGGGGCGAAAGTCTGAGTAGGGTTGGAGGGGTGGTGCATGGTTCCAACAACCACTGACTTTCACCCGGAAGGCCGGTGTTAACTTCCCGTAAGAATGTGAATACAAACCCTGTTCTTTTTTTTTTTTCTTAACCTAACCAGGTGCATTTGTTGATGAAGGAAAAAAACAATTGTACTGACATAGTGCTTTTATTTTGAAAGAGACTGTATGCAAACTGTACATTTTCTGTGAAAAAGGAAGTGTATTTTGAAAAGACACCATGCATGTAACAGACAGAAGGTGTCCCAGGACGTCAACAGCAGACGCACCCAGGGTACCTCGCACGTCATATGTCAACATACAAAGTCCATGACCAAGTGGCAATAGGTGACGAGTTCGGAGCGAGAATGTGTTGCTCAGGTCGAGTGGAGAACCAAAGTTAGATCCCAGTAGCCCTCTCAAAGCATTGGCTACTTTCCTTTTTATCAGTCACGTTAGCATAAGCTCCTTGATGCTTTAACATATAGTTGAATTTAACGAAGCCTGGCTAGCTTACAGTAAACATCAAAAATTTAGTTTTACTTATTAACAGGCGTGAACTCATTTAGCAAACACTTTACATAATTCAGTGTTAATTGAGCTCCATGACAACCCCCAATCACCAGAAAAAGATGTTGGCATTGTACATCTCTGCAAACCACAGATGAGTTCCATTTGTACGTTATGTACCTGATACACTGAAACTACATTTCAACGTTGCTGTGATTAATGTGTGCTTATGTTGAGGCACAAAAACTAGTTGCTTGTGGTTCGGAAAAGATCTGTTTTGGCTTAAAATACCACAATGACGGGCACAATCCCAGCAGGAAAAGCAGTGCTTTTTGAGGCACTATTGTGGCAGGAAAAGGAGCTACAGGTTTCTACTTAACACCCACGTTTGGTGCCTAAAAAGTTGCTGGAAACACAGTAACCACTTCCTAAATCACAACCTTGTTGGTCTGAATTTTTTTTAAATTAAATTCAATTAAATTACATGATTTAGCTACCCTGGAAATCCAGAGTTCTCGCGAGAGTACAATTTGAATTTGCTCAGCGAGTCACTCTGGCAATCAGTAATGATGCTCATTACCCATGCCATTGGAGCCGAGCTGCACCAATCACATTGGTGTATCTGATATAGGCGGGCCAGAGGCGAGCTAAACAGATTCCTAAACAATTTCCAGTAAGGGACTTAAACTGAATTTAAAAGTCTTGTCATTGTCATGAAAGCTGAATTAATGTATTTATGCAACACCTGGATTTTTTTCTCCTCTTCTTCAGATGATACATGAGTTTCTTTATCTCACCTACACACTGTGTTTCTTATGTTGACCTTTTGTCTTATCGTTTGTACTGTTTGTCCTGACTGAGTCCAAATCAAACAGAAAAAAAAGGCCGAGACAACAAAGCCCTGTGTGACGGTCAGATTGTTCTTATTTTCCCCTCCTGTTCACCTCCTGCACATTTGGTGCTAAAAGCATTAAAAGCAGCCACTGTGATGTGTATCAGACAGATGGGTTTGAAGGGAATCCTCCTCTATTCGATTGGGCCACATAACTGGATTCATTAAGCTGAATCTGTCTGTTATTGGATTATGTTTCATATTGGATGGATGGCATCCAATTGTAGATATTACGGCCTTTAATGGAGACAGGTTTAGCAGAGCAGAGAGGGCAGAAACGTGTCGGGGAGAAAACGAAAGATAAAGACAGAAAAAGACACTATGTGGCCAAAAGTATGTGGACACTTCTCTATCTTTAATATCTGAGCTGCTTTTCATCTCTCGCAGCAGGAAACAGGATCGACTCGTATCACTTGCCGCTGATCGTTTGGAGACAAACACAGCGGTGAGCGGTTTGCCAGGATGTCCGTTTATAGCTGCCCAGCCTCCTTTTGATCAATCGCCGATTACAATACAATCTATTGATCAGAGAATATTATCTTTCTGCCCATGTTTGTTCTCTGCTGGAGCTGTGAGCTGTGAGACTGAGCGGCGATGGCTGCAGGCTGCCAAAAAACGTCACTGATAAGAGAAGGTACTGAGAGGCCGGTTAACTCATCATCTATTAGTCTGTCAGTGTGTGTGTGTGTGTGTGTGTGTGTGTTTGATGTCCAAACAGAGCTTCCCTCTGACTTATCCTCACTGTAAACATTCAGCAGGTTAAAGGTTAGTAAATGTTTTCCCTGAAGAATTTTTTTAGACGTTTGCTTTTGACATCAAACTTTTATTTCTGAGATTTTACTTCTATTTCTATTTAGGACAGCCACCATAGCTGTATAAAAAGAAGTGGATACGGCGTAATGCTGTTAGACAGAAATAGATATTATGAGTTCATTGTGTATGGGGAGAGTTTTCTACAGCAGCGGCAGTATTCATTTATTCTAATGCGTATAGCGGAAACACTGGTGTTCTGTCCTATAAAAGTTGCTCAGTAGTATGTAAAGCTAAAAAAAGTTTGACTTCCTAGTTATCAAGTTACCCAGATCTTTTTTTCAAGCAGCGGTGCTGAGGTGTGTGAGGCTGCCGCAAGATATTTTACGCATCTGCTGACACAAAAAGGGCTTTAGACACACATTTGTACGCAGCTGTAGATGTCATATCAAGTCTAAAAGTATGCTTTGTGTTCAAAAAAGTTGCAACAATCATGTGGGGGCAGATGTAGCAGACGACATCTCATGTTCCAATCGAAATTGTGACTTTCTAAAGATTTTTTGGGGGGCTTAATGCTTTGGAAGAGGCGATGAGGCATAGCAGGGGACTGCAGGCTGAAACTGAACCCATGGCTGATACAGCAAGGACACTGCCTTTGGGTATGGGGCGCCTGCTCTCCCAACTGAGCCACCAGGCATCCTGAGAGTTTTATGTAGCAGTGGGGACTTATCATTTATTCTAAATGCATACAGGGGAAACACTGGCGTTGGAAGCAGGGCCCCGTTCTTTCCTGTGAAAGTTGCTCAGTGGCGCATAAAGTCAAAAGAAGGTTGACTTTACCCAGATCTTCTGCATCATTGGGCCCACAGGGCAACTGCACTGGAAGCTTTGGCCCAACTTCGACTAACTTCTGGTTTCCGTCATCTTGAATGGGGATAAAATGATTTACTTGTGCGTCTCTTCCAGACTTTTTAAATGTTATCGGACCAAATTGATCAAATTCGGATACTGAAACGAGTCATTTTGTAAAGGTTGTGACACTCAAAAAGGTTATCCACTCATTTATGGACGTCTCTTTCACAATGTACGTCTATGGAAAAAGTCTTTTGGGCCCCGTAGCACCACATGATGGAGCCTGGAAGTTGTAATTCCACAGTTTAGCGTCTATCTTTAAGTTGACTCGACAGCAACATCGGAGTTGTGTCACTGTAGTTCCCATGATGCTTTGTTTGATTTCACCATAGAGCCAGTGGGTGGTTCTGAAATTTCTGCCTGTTTGCTACAGCGTGCTCTAAATTTATTGAAATTCAGATTCAGATCACTTTATTGATCCTCAGGGGGAAACTGTGAAGCTTTACAGTTGTTCTTAAAGTGTATAGAGAAATAATAAGAACATGGAAACAAGAAGTATGCAAAAAAAAGTGTATTATTTTACAACATATTCATATTGATAAAAATGTAAGAAAAGTTTAGAAATATTCAAGTGTTGTATAAGAAATAGAAAAAATTGAAATGTGTATAAAAATAGAATAGGTAATGATTTAAATGAGAGTACTGTACTGGATGGTATTTGTATTTAACTTCTGCCTATTTTGAACATGTGCATATATTGAACATATACTTCCGTTAGCAAACAGTTGCTTATTTACACATCCCAGTGTTCATTTGCAGTCGTGTTTGTGTCCACCTGATGAAAATAAATTCCATACTCAATCTCTTTTAGCTCTCTTTTGGTCTCCACCAACTCCTGAGGGAAATATCTGTCTCTTTAACTGCTAAATGCTCCGCTATGTTCACCAGCTGGTCTCTAAATGTGTCTGTGTGCTGTTTGCTGCTGAGCAGGTAGTGAGAGGGAACCAACACAGTAAATCTGCGGGCCAGAAAACCTGAACAATAAGATTAAAGACAGAGCTGAGGGGAGCTGCAGAGTTGGGGGATAACATTTCTGTGCGTTTCTCACTTTGAGTGACAAACAGTCATGTGATCCACTGTTAATATCAAAAAATACTCATTGCAGCATTCCACAATGCAGTGTGTTGTCTCTGTGTCTACACTGATTCTCATAGTTCATTTTAAAGCCGATACCGATGACGTGCTGATATTATCGTGCAGCCACAGTTTCTGCTTGTTAAAGAGGCAACAGATAGGATTCGGGGGTTTTTAAGCTTGGCGCCACCTAGCGTCAGCAGCGTTGCTCGCACTGTCGCAACGACCAAATTGACCGTGGGCATCAGAGATAATCATTAAAATGTAGCTAGCTGGACATGGGTTTTGAAGCCTCTTTGGTCACGGAGCTCCCTCCATCTCTTGAACGCCTGACTGAGGTTTACTCTTGTTTTTCCTCTTCTTTTATCACTCTCCTTTTTGCTCTTCTTTGCCTCCTCACACAGAGGAGCTCCTTTTCTTTTGCTAGGCCGTTTTTCACTTGTCTCCAAACTTTGTCCGTCTGCCATTGTGCTCGTGACTCAACTATCTCATGCCCAACTCCTCATAAGGACCAGCTCCAGTCCCTGATTGGCTGACCGACCAGTTTCGCAATACATGACGCATTTCTTGCCGTAAAGCAGAGTTTTTCCGCGAAATTTCGGCACCGGTGGCAGAAGCTTATTACAAAGATTGCAAAGCCACTAAGTAACCTATGTAAACGCTGATAGTCCGATTTTACTGTGGCCACTACCCTGTGCAACCCACATTATTTTCATAATGATATATTGAGGAAAAAAATGCTACCTGTTGCCTCTTTAAATGGACACAGTCTTTTTCAAAATAAACTTTCAACATAGGGCAAAAAAAAACAAAAAAAAAACTTTGTTTTCAGGTTTGCTTCCTTCAGTTTAGGCAACAAAAGCATGTGGTTAGGTTTAGAAGAAACATCATGGTTTAGCTTAAAAAAGGTACAGTTGTTGCATCCTACACATACTAGCACACTGCGTTGTTATTAAAATACTTTGATTGACTTTTGGCTTCACATGGGACACAAACAACAGGCTCCCAGGTGAAAGTGTTTGAACCATCCACCCGCCCTTTGCAGACTTGCTCGCTCTATACTATGGTAGTTGGTGGCACCATCCTCGGTCGAAACACAGTGAGGGGTCACTAAGAAACACCCATGTTTGATGCCTAAAAAGCAGCTGGAAACACAGAAACGATTCGCTAAAACATAACTGTTTTTGTTGTTTGTTGGTCGTGAGTCAGCTCATACACTACGTCACTTTAAGCCCAGTTTAGACCAATGATTTGCAACAAGACAAAACCGTTTTAGAACGTTTAAGAGAAAGGTTGCAGCGGTGTGAACTGGCCGGTCTGAGCTCGACTCAAGCCGGCTGATGGTGTCACAACTCAGCTGGTCAGATCGTGGTGGCTGGTTTAGAACGTAAAGCACGTCACCTGTTTCTACAGCCAATCAGCTTGTAGTGATGTTTGCTGGTGAAGTCAAAATGACCACAGACAGCATGTTCACTTGCAGCAGCAGGTGCTCCGTCCTCAGGGTGTGCCGGTGTCGAAACCTGACTTCATAAGTCACACAATGCTTTCTTTTTGTTTTAAATAAGTATTGTTGTCATTGTTGTTGTTACTTGTTATTATAGTATGAATGTTTGTTTAGCAACGTTACAAATTACTGATGGAAAACTAAAAAGAAACAGAGCTGAATGAGACAAAATGGAAAACGAGAGAAGAAGACAGAGAGAGAGAGAGGTGGATGACATCAAACTCCTCTGAGGCCATTTCCTCATCAGCTCAATGACATCACTAAGCCACCAGGAGCTGTGATTGGTCAGCCTGTTTCTCCTGGTAAACAACCAGAGATACATTACAGTGTGTGTGTGTGTGTGTGTGTGTGTGTGTGTGTGTGTGTGTGTGTGTGTGTGTGTATAAACGGGCGGAGAGACCTTTGTCCGGTGATGTCACCACAGACCGTTTGGACATACAGATTATACACTGATAAAGCTTCTCTCTGGACACACACTCACTGAATACTGGCTGCCTCTCGTCCTCTTTGTTCCTCAGTACGATCAGATGTATCCATTTGGCTCTATATGTGATGTAATGTACACGAGTAAATACCACTGGACAACAGAAACCCTTCATGTTATACTTTTAAAACACCATTTAAACCCTTCGTATTAGCACTAAGTTTGCATGTGGATGGAATAATTAACTTACAATCCACAGTCTGTTGGTACAAACCAACAAAGTGTTAGTCTGTCGTTCAGGGATTTCTGACTTCCCTAACCTGTCTGTGGCTCTCAGGCCCAACCCCACTGGCTCCTAGTGAAGATGTAAATTTTTGAAAACAGTTAACAAATATATGGTTTCAATGTTGAAAAGACTCAGTACACAAGCTCAGAGAGATGGAGGGAATGTGGCTGGAAAAACCTGATTTGCTTCTTCGTCACACCCCACATTAAGGGCGAACTATCCCAGTCACAACAGCAGTGTTGGACACAGTGCAGTCATGGATGCCAATCACTCCAACATTTTTTGGACCTGTCCAACAAACGTTTTGGAGGAAAATATGTTCAATTCTACTACTATTTTGGGATGTGAAATACCTATTGATGCAAGGTCTTTAAAGAAGAATAAAGAAGAGTGGTATTTGTGTCAAATACCATTTACTGTCGGTAAGAAAGCGATTACAAAGAACTTGTAGAAATCTGAGCCTCCCAAGCCGTGAACAACGGATGGACATAATCAGGGAGATTTTTATAATGGAAAAGGTGACTTTTTCTCCAAGGTCTAGAGGAGCAATACTCCTCAGAAAATGAGAGAAATGGACTGTCATTATTTCAGAAGAAGTGGACACAGCTTCACTGTGAATGTCTGTGGACTCATAAATACTCAACTGGTGTGCCCTCACACAGTGCCCTCTAATATTTAGAGTTAAAAAAAGAAGACTCAGTAATTTTCTACGACAGCTGGAGACTGTAGCTAACTTTTCTGAAAAGTAGGGGTGGGAATCTAGCCTGGAAATCCAGACTCAAGTCTAGAAAGATTTTGAGTCTGGCCCTCACCGATACACCCTTCTACCCAAGGGGCGGCACTAACTGAGGCATATTAAATGCCGCCACACGCAATTGGATAGCAAGATAGCCAATCAGAGCAAAAAACAAGGTGACATATTCATTGCAGTAAGCCCCATTTGTTTGCCGAACAGTGGGGCTGTAAGCCGACAAAACGGCAAAAACTTCCTTCCTGGAAGCAAAGGCTTCTAGGGCAGTCTTCTGTTCCTCTCTCAAGGAAAAAGATAAGTTTAGCTGGCTTAGCGTTTCTTCCAAAGCTAAACTGAATGGATGCGGTCCTTCGGCAGCTGCCATTTTGACTGTTAACTTTTCGACTAATACGGCGCAGCGCTGTCCTCATCATGTTACGGCCGGCCCAGAGCCCGCCTCTGTCAGATAGACTGATCTGATTGGTCCGATAAAATATATTGCGATTTATTACCTTTTTTCCCAACTGCAAATTATTTCCCCAAATAAAAACTTTTTCAACATCAGTTTTACCTCGTAAGAGAAAGTTTTCAGTCTGTTCATCTGACTTAAATCGTTTTTATTGCAAAACCTACGCACCTTCTAGCAGATCGAAAAAGCAATTGATGTTATCATTCTAGGATGAAATGTGTATTTGCAAAATTTAATTATGTAGATAATTAAAGATAAATACATGGCATCTGTGTATTGATACACAATACGATGCTTTATCGACTATTTTCCACCACCCCTACTGAAAAGAGAGGAAACATTGAATTTGTGGGGGACTACTTTCAGCAGTGGATGAATACACATTTGCTGCTGTATCCTTGAAAGTATATGTATGAGGCCCATACTCTAAATCTAGAGCAAAGAAAAAGTTGTGCACGATATATAGCAATTTAAAGCCCTAACTTCATATTACAGGTATGTCTGCGCACACACAGATTACTAAGGCATTTGAAGATGTTTTATGTTAAATGTGCACTCATCACAGTCATTTCTCAGGGGTGCAGACACAGTGGATGATTCACTGATCAACCAATCAACAAAATCTATTCTGATAATCAGTTAATCATCAGAGTCATTTCAAGGAACAAGACTACTGTACAGACTACTTAGCAGCTGTGATTCAGTACAGTGCTGCTTGGAGCTAAATGCTAACTGTAGCATGCTAATATGCTCATTCTGACATTTGACTGTCTAATTTTAGTGTGTTAACATTTGCTAATTAGCCAATCATGTAGACTGTTATAACTCCATTAAATGGGCATTATTAGTGGTTATCAGCATCACAGATGTGGGTTAGAAAGGTGCTGCTACACCCACTGGTCTGTTCAGAGTGCTTTTATCAGCACGATAAATCCCTGCTTGTATCAGGAGTAGTTTTTTGAGGTTCGTTGTCTCTGTGTTAAATGATCATTTATGTCTTGTTATATGCCAAATTTGAGTAAAAGAATCTCTATTAGAGTATTTTTGAATCTTCAAATCTTTTCCCTTTTTGTAAAACGGATGACTCAGTCTGAACTCAGGGGCGTTAACATAAATTCATCCAATCAAAAGAGACTCTGGGCAAGTACCTAGCCGCTCATGTAAAGCTGCACTTCACTGTCACTGTCTGACATTCATTCATGCTCTCAGTTATTCTGTGTGTGTGTTTGTGAGAGAGACACGGAGACAGAGAGAGTGTCTTCAGTCTGTCGTTCCATTTCCGGTGATCGTCTCAACACGGAAGGAAAGCATCGTGGTGCATTAAGCACAACCACACACACAAGAGCTTATAGTGGAGTGCTGATTGCTACAAAGCAGTGCGTCTCTTTATACTACATCTGTGTGTGTGTGAGTTTAAGTGCTGAGATATCATGCATCAAGTGTGTCCGCCCAGCTGCCATGCTGAGCTCTGGCATCTCATGAAGTCTTAAGACTAATATACTGCAATGTTCCTACTATGTGGAAGTGTATAGATATTATTCCATTATTCCTCTCAGTTATGATAACTTCTGAGTGACTCACCAGCATCATTGTTAATACTCTGCAGCATGGGTCGTCAGTAAAGTTTGAAACATCTCTGCTTTGACCCAAATATCCAGTGATACAAAGTGTTTGTGCTGTTTGTAGGTTTTGCCCTTTCAAATTTGTGGCTTAAAGCAACAGTGTGTAAGATTTAGGGAGATTCAGTGGCATCTAGTGGTGAGGACTGCAGATTGCAGCCAGCTGAAACTTCTCCCGGTTAAAATTCCTTCAGTGTTCATTGTTCTGAAGGTTTTTACCGGGAGCTAAATTATCCACAGAGGTCTCTTCCTCTCTAAAACAAACGGACCAGGTGATTAAAGGCCAATTTATACTTGTGTGTTAGCTTAATACAGAGCCTATGCCGTAGCCTACGCCATTTTGAGCATTTACACTTATGTGATGGTGTGTCTGCCACTCTGCAATTACACCTCCAAACCACTAGTTGGCAGGAGGCTTTCTGTGAAGCACTGTCAAGTTTAGTTAATTCAAAACACACATTAAACATGGTTTAATAGAGACCATTTCAAACACAAGTACACAAATAAGCTTCACTATAACTCGTAGCATTCACAGACAAACACTTGTCTTTATCTGGACACATTTTCCCCACAAATACAACATGCTAATGTTTTTAGCACAAGTCTATGGCATTTGACATTGTATAAATTAGCTAAGCAGCTAGCGGACTTTTCCTCTACTCATATGAAGCCAGGGACAACAGCAACATTTAACAAAGGTAACATTACAAAATTAGACTCCATTACAACTCACAAGGTTCACTGACAAACAACTGTCTTATACTAAACACGTTTTCCAAACAAATATAACATGCTAATGTTATTAGCACAAGCCTATGGCATTTTACATTGTATAAATTAGCCTAGCAGCTAGCAGAGATTTCCTCTGCTCATATGAAGCCAGGATAAATCACACACAGGACTTAAAATGCAATCTTTGTGGAGGCTTTATTGTGTTCACAATTTATTGTTTCTTATCTGTGAAATTAAAGTAAATAAAAGCTTTGTTTCCACTGAGGGAAATGGTTTCAGCTTACAGAAATAGACAGGAGGTCTGCGTCACCGTGACGTGTAGTTACATTTCTGGGGAGGTGCAAGTCAGGCTACCGCGGAGGCTCTATGTCGACCCAGAGCCTTTGCAGTAGGTTTGACGTTGATTTGACGCAGTATAAATCCCTGTAAATCCCAGTGAAAACACTGAATAAAGCAGTTTTTACGTTACAAATCTGTGCTTTTCTGACACTTGTTATACTATATTCCATTTCTGTCAATACATCCCTCTAAATTCTACAAACTGGGCCTTTAAAATAATTCTCTAAATTAAATCAATTTAAGGCATTTGGCATATCTTTAGTTACTTCTTGCGAAATGTGTTGCACCAGCTGACCATCACTGATCATGCTGTGAGAATCATGTGACAGAGCAGAGCAGAGCAGGCAGAATTAAATGACAGTTAGCAGTTACGATCCTTTGGGGGGGAAATGTCACCAGTGACATCACGACGACACCACACACAGCAACACTGTAACCATGTCACAGCTGATTGATGATTTCATCAAAACATCGCTCAGCTCTGCCGGCTCATGACGGAGTGTCGAAGCGTCCAAATGTGGCGCCACACACGAGCGGCGAAGTGTATGTTGAAGGGCGACTTTACTACTTACCCTGCACTTATATGCCCTCTGTGTAATGGATACCAAGGCTTAAGTGGTAATGGTGCAATAAAAAAAAGATACAGAGAGAGGAGGAGGAGGAGGAGGAGGAGGAGGAGGAGGAGGAGAGACAGAGAAAGGAGGAAGAGGGAGGGGAAGAGAGAGACAGAGAGGTAGGAGGGGCAGGAAGATGAAGGAGAGGAAGGAGACACAGGCAAGGAGACAGGAAGGGAGAGAAGAGGAGAAAAAAGAGTTAGGGAGGAAGACAGGAAAGGAAAGACAATGGAGAGGAGAGTTAAGGGAGATAATGGAGACAAAGAGAGACAGTGAAAGAGACGACAAGGAAGATGCAAAGGATAGATGACAGATGAGACAAAACGAGCCAGTGAAGAAAAAAATGAGATGAAGGAAGGAGAGGAGAAGATGGAGAAAGTAGTGATGAAAGACAGAAGAAAAGGCAAGACAGCAATAAAAGACTAAATGACAAAGAAACTCAGGACATAAGACTCGGCAGATAAAGACGGAGGCGGAGCTCTCCAGCTGATGGCAAACCTTTGTGCTATAAATCCTTTTTTCTTACAGAAAGAAACCCGTCTGTCTGAGTCTGTGGAGTCCTGACAGACATCTGTGGTTTATATTCAGCGATATTGATCCCCAAACTCTCTGCTCTCCTCTTTTAATCTCTCATTGTGTTGCTCTGTCGTTCTTCTCAGTCTCTACCTCTTCATCTCAATCTCTCGCTTTTATCTCTGTCTGCGTCTGCCCATGAAAATGATAAATGAGGAAAACGGTCAACATCCCAAGAAGGAAACCTCACTGTTAGCTCAGAGTGCATAATTAGCTATTAGCGTCTACTGATCTGGCAGGAGCCCTTCGTTGTATTTAACAAGGTGATGGGAAGTTTTGTACAGAATCTGATGGCAAAGAAACACCTGTTTTAAGGTCACACAGCTCTCACTGTGTCTTTCATTATCAGTCAGTCTGACATGCAAGTAAGTTTAAATATGAAACTTGACGACAGCTGATAGGTTTAATCCCAATACACCCCTTGCCCCGTGCCCACCAAAGTGTTTTCCCAGCTGAAGACACCAGGTGCTCCTCAGGAAACACCCAGCTGGAAGCAGAGGCGTTTGGTTTGCGTCTGGTTGCTATGATACAGAATTACAGCAGAAGTAAAACTGGCAGCGCAAGGCATAGTACTCACTGTGGATGAAGGGAAGGCTGAAGCATGTAGGGAGCAAGGACGGACCCTCCAGTCTGTGGGGTCAAGAGAGGCAACATATTAAGTATATTAACATATTTCTCCTCCATTGTTGTTAAGAATTTCTGTAAGATGTGACATTTGGTCTTTGTGGTATTTGTCCCTTCTACAGTGGAATTGATTGGTAAGAAGAGACAGTCACAAGCGCAGTGTTTTACCGAAAGTTAAGGATATGAACATATTTCTCCTCCATTGTTGTTGCAGTATTTGTACATGTAAGATGTGACAGTTGGTCTTTGTGGTATTTGTCCCCTCTACGGTGAAATTGACTGGCAAAAATTGGCAGTGACAAGCACCCAAAGTTGAGCATTTTTCAACTCTCAGCACAAAAAAGCGCAAAACAGACAATCAACGCCTCCTCACGCTGCTGGCACTACGCAAATAATTCAATAAATACACTGGCTCCAGAAAAAAAATACGCTTCAGTGGATACCCTTCCATTTTGCGTGTTCATACCTAGGGCTTGGGTGTCCTGATTCTTGTTGGGATAGATGGGTAAGGTGAAGTGTTTGGGCTACAAGGCCCTTTAAACAGCGGTTTTTAAGAGGCGCACTCCAAACTGGCAAAGATGGCGGCACAAGCAACAAGGAAACACACAAATGTAGTTTCTTGGTTAATAAATGCTTAAGAATTACAATAACCATTGTATTCTCTTAGTTTAATGTTGTTGTTGTAATGTTTCAGTATATTGCAGTCAGTTTTCTTTTCATGCAAATCAAACAAAAATCACGAGTAGTATGCTAATGACTCAGCTGCTAACTAGCTAGCATGCAAACATGACATTGTTATTGCTGATTTGTGTATGACAGATCCTGCATTTTGACATATTTCCATGACTTCCCCTCTTGATGGCATATGACGCCCAAAATTTAAGTCTTGCAGCAAAGTTGCTGCACTTCTCCTCTAATATCAGTGCAGACTGGCAGGCTAGTAGCTAATGTTAGCCTGCAGAGCACCGCTAGTAGCCTGGTGATAAAGCAGTGTTCTTTTTTATTTGGTGACTTGTTTGATCGATTGCTGCCGTGAAAGTTAAGTTGGGAACAAATCATGAGCGGCCATGCTTTTCTGTCTTCATCAGATAAAAGGCAAATGTCAGTGTGATTATACCATTATTGCCATAGTTGCATTCGTTAACGAAAAAGCCATTGACTACTAATGATGACGTATCAGGGTCTTGAAGGGCTGTCCCATTTCATAGGGGAAGATTTCAACCACTACTGTTTGTAACCCTGTTCTGAGGGGCAAAGAGACAATCGAAAACAGGAAGTAGGGATAAAAGTAAGAAATAGGAATGGGCCATAGAGTTGCCGACTGATGGCTGAACATTGTTTTTCAGCTTACAAAAAAAAGATTACAAACAAGTACAAGAGCTGACAACATTAAAGTGTGGCATGTGGAGAAAAAAAGTATGGACCGGTCTACATTCAGACTAACAGAGTGTTTTTGTCACTTGTCAGTATCTCCATTTCTGAAATTGAGATGGAGGAGAATTTAAGGATGTAACAGACATTTTCCGTTACATATTGCATGGTGGGAAACTGTGTCCATCAGCAACAGGACACACGCAGGGCACTGTGGAGACTGAGGCTGTCATGATAAAGCTGCCAGGCTGTGATCTATCTTTGTGGTGAGGATGAAAACAGTCTCTAATGACTCTGCTGAGCTCCTCTTTCTCCACCCTCCTCCTCTCTGTCTGTAAAATGAAACCAAAGCTTGCTGGCTCACTCACTTCCTCTCTATAAACTTTTACTTTTAATAAACTTTAAAAGGTATACCATGCAGGGATTGGCTGTTACGGTTTGTAAACAGTATTACCAGTGAAAGTGAAAGTCAATCCCAGACTGCTTACGGTCTGGCATCTGGTCGCTACCTTTATGTTAAGTCCCGGCCTCAACTGTGTGCTATACCCAGGAGTGTCCCAAACACAGCAAAATAAGACGAAAATGCAGGCAGAGGGCAGAGTCTCTGCAGATAGATACACCATCACACACTCGGGGGAAGGTCCTAAGTGATGACTGAGACTGACTACATCTGTATGAGTCACACTGTTTTTTTAATAACAGTCAATAAGGCAATAGGCAATCTAATGTAATAAGTAAATAATAAAATATTAATAGTAATATAATATAAAACAGACACAAACAGGAAAAAGCAATGTTTTAAAGTATGTAATATTTCATACTAATAATACTTTATATTTTTAGCTGTCAGAAGTTCTTTCATCCAAAGATATGACAAACGAATGTCATCAAGTTGTCAGCTGAGTATTAGTGGTGGGGAAATGATCAGTTCTTAGATGCATCACAATGCGGACATGGACGATTCAACATCGATTCACAAATAAAAATAATCAATTATCTAAATGTTTATAAATAATGAGATGTTAACAGAAGGAAAGAGGCAGGACTCAACCGCAAGAGCAGCACAGGACCAAGACGGCCTACAGTGCAGACACGCTAGAGTTGACTTGTAATTTACCTTCACAAAGGACAGGGGTTGTAATCTTGTGTTAATTTAATGTCTAAATAATTACGTTTGTAAGGCAAGCATGAAGTATATTGTCGGGATGCAGGGTAATATCTGCATATCATCAATATGAGCTTTAAAATGAACTGTCAGAATCACCCAACATTGTATTCCATGTCTCCATCTGCCGATGGGCCGTCACGATAGGAGTATGCATTAGAGTGTGGATACCCGACCAGAGCCCAACGGGACCAATCGGATCCCAACGGGTCGGGCCAGGTTGGGATAACAAATCAGAAATTTTGCTCAGGTTCTGTTCGGGTTTGGCCCACTTGACATGCTGCTGTGTTGTGCTATGGCCTATTCAAGTGTTGGAATTAGTTATTTACGTGACAACGCCTGAACACAACACAAACCAATAGTTACATTTGAGCCAGGAGGTAGTTAATATTGAGACTGAACGAATGAAAATGGAGGACACTAGACAAAACTTTCTATCAGGAAAGTTTAAAACTGCCAAAAACCACGCAGGAAAATCGCTGGTATTGAGGCATTTCGATGTAGTCGTCAATGCAGATCATAATGAAGCGGTTGGTTTTGTAAAATGTAAAATATGTGGGACTTACAATAACTATGTCAGGTAACAAGTTGCATTGGGCTTGGGTCACGTTCGGACTTAAAAATCAGAAAGTCTGTCAGGGTCGGGCAGCGCTCGGTTATAACCGTTGGGTCAGGTTCTGTCAAGAAAATGCGGCCCAAGCCGCGGTCTTATGTGCATGCAAAATATGATGTTAATTCCAGTATATTGTGAATATTTTCTTCTGCCTTCACCCAGAGACGAACATTAACTAAAAGCAAATGAGAGCAGCTGACCAACACGTTGCAGAATTAACCAACTTAAAACAACTCTGTGGTGAAGAAAATAACTCTATCTGTCTATCTGTTTTACTTAAAAAAAACTGCACCTGGCCTTCTCAGCGTCTTGGCTTTCCCTGGAGTGAACACTAGCTACAAGATAAAGTAAATAACAACACAGCATAGCCACGCATACTGTACATTGCATACTGTTTTCAGTCACATATTACAGTATGGAATATGTGGTCCAATGGTTAGCATTGTCGCCTCACAGCAAGAGGGTTCCTGATTCGAGGGGTGGAGGGTTCAACCCTGGGGTGGGGGAGTACCTCTCCAGGTACTCTGGCTTCCTCCCACAATCCAAAGATAACTGGTGACTCTAAAATAGCTGTAGGTGTGAATGTGAGTGTGAATGGTTGTGGTGGTTGTGATAGTCTGGCAACCTGTCCATGGTCTACCCCCGCCCAGCTGGGAAAATGTTGATGCATCAACCTGCATTGTGAGGCATCGTGTGATGTTTCATCATCGAATTGTTGCCCTCTGAATCGTGAGGTGCCTGTAGATTAACACCCCTACTGGGTACTGTCTACGTAGCTATGGAAATTCATGTTGTGTTTTCCCAATAACGGAGTGCCACAGGCTGAGAAGAACTGGGCCTAAGTTGGAGCCCTGAGGGACACCACATGTTAAATGTATTGAATCTAAGGAGTCATTGCCCATAGCCACTATATATTACCAACAAATGATGTGGGACCATGGAATGTGACAAGGAGGGAGTCCATATGAGAGTTCAACTCAACAACAATTTATTAACTAAAGTAAACTTTAAAGTAATCTTTCTAGTCATGCCTCTTCATCTTCCCATTTTCAGCTTGTCTCCTAACTTCTTTCTCGTCTCCACACTTCTCATCATCTTCCTTCTTTCTTCCTCTATATCCTCTTTCCTCAGCCTAACCTCTCTGCTCTGTTTGTTCTGTTTCTCCGTATTCACTTGAAATGGCTGCTGCTTCAATAAAACATCACCTTGATGTTTCTATTGACGTTTAGCAGCCCTCGACTCTTAAAACGTCTGTATCATGCACTGACGTGTTCGTTGAGTGTTACCAGCTCTCGAGGCGCAGCACTTGACTCAACCCCATTTAAGTGAATAGAGAAAAGGCTTTAAGGTGGAATAATGCCTCTCAGCTGCCATATTGGAAGGCTTGACCTTTTGGTCAGCAGTGGGTGTTAACAGCTGATTGTGTTTTTAGGTCTTGTGTTTCTCAATGGATGTGAACAGATGTGGTTAATGTCTGAGTGTGACTCAAAAAGGATCATTCCACCACTTATTTAGCCTGGTTCAAGACGTATTGGAGTCGTTATCTGAGATTGTGTCAGCAACTTGTAACTTGCAGCTTGTAACTCGTAGGGTGCTTTCAGCCCTAGAGTGGTCTCCTTTGGTCTGAATCACGGACTCATGTTGTTCCAAAGTTGTATAATTGCCTAGAGTTGGTTCGTGTTCTCACGGCAGCATTTACAAGAGGAACAGATCAAATGCCTTGTGTGAGAAAGCTGCTCTTGATTGGTCAGAATTTCCATGTGGGAAAAATCCAGGAAGTAAAGCAAACGTTGAAGAAGAGTACACTTGCAAGATAAATGTGACACTTTCTAATGTCACAATGGAGGGACAACTACGCAGGTTGATTTTAGCGCTGCTCATCGTGGACTATATTGCTGTCATTGTTCATTTTAGTCAAACCATACAGTTTGAAAACGAGGCGCGGCTCCAACTAGAAAACAATGTTTTGATGCATTGGATGTGCTGAATGTGCATATTAAGGCAGTACAGGAGGAGGTGCACATTAATAATCCTCCAAAACTATTTGTTTCCTTTCTGAGAATGAGAATCAATGTCATGTTTGTGTGTGCAGAGCTGGAGTCAGGACGTCATGAGCCTAGCCCAGCTTAGCATAAAGACCGCAGGCAGGGAAAACAGTTAGCCTGGTTACACCCAAGGTTAGAAAATACACCTCTCGACGCCTCTAAAGCTCACTAATTAACACTCAGTCTAGTAGCAGTTTATCCAGTTGGTGGACACCTAATTTTTCTGTGCAGTGTCTTCAGCTACAGCACAGGTTGCCAGATGTGGTTTTGTTCTCTGTATGGGCCTAACGGTACCAAACATGGCAACCTCACTGTGACAAGAAGACTTCAGGAAGCTGTGCACTGGGGCCAGCTGTTGTTTGCTAAAAAACAGATCCAGCATGAAGCTCAGGGATTTTATAAACTCTGTTTTCAGTGTTGACACATAGACGTGGAAAACATAGGCCGAGTTCTTTGGCTTGTTATATCAGAGTGTGTACCATTACTTCCTCTGTAAGGCGACATTTTATGCAATGGCAGTTGTGGCCAAAATAGTGCTGGCTTTTTTAACATGTTTTAATAGAATTGTTACGTGACTCTTCCAATATATTGAGGAACAAAGGTGTGGAAAAAAGTGCTATGGACATCACTGCCCCAGATAGCCCTCTGCTAATAGCTTTATTTTTCAGGGTTCTTATTGACCAGCTTTTTTGTCTACTTCTTTGTGTTGTTCAGGGTCATGGTTATATAGCTGTCTGTTGGTTTGTCATGCTCTAGACAGGGCTTTGTCTTTTGATTGGACAGATTTTTTCTTAACATTGCTTTAGCAGACGGGAACAAAGCAGGAAAAGCACAGTTTATACAAGTACTGATGTGCGTATGGACCATCAGCCCAGTCGCCTGAAGAAAATGATGGCAGTGTACGTCTCTGCAAACCATGGTTATGTAACATCTGTACATTTATATGTATCGTATCAATGTTTCTAAAGTGATGCAGTTCTGAATACATGTATATGAGCTGCCTTTGACATTGGGAGATGATGGTGGATGGCGTGAGACTTAGGTGAGACAGCTGTAAAGCTGCAGACCACCGTTTGAGACCAACAAACAGCAAAACTGGTTGTTTTTCAGCAAGACATTGCCGGCATCTCTAACGGCAGATGTGCCACCAAAACTGGGTGTGTTTTGGTGAGATATCTGCAGCGTTCCCTTGGTTACACCTGGGGGTTTACGTAATACATGCAACAATCATTGCCGCCCCATAAAAATCTTATGTAATCGAAACGATAACGATAAATAATTTGTCCTATTTACTCAAGTAAATAGGACAGTAAATATAATTTGACAGTATGTCTTTTTTAGCAAGACTGGCTATCTGTCCAGCCATATCTCTGTCCCCAAATTAAGGTTTTGCAGCAACAACCGATACCCTGTGTGTAATGTTACCATCGGCCACAGCCTGAAGTAGCGAGCTGAATAGCGAATGGGAAGGGAAATTATTGCTTATGTTCATAGGGGCGGAGTAGTAGGATGCAGGGTGTGTTACAGTCTCCATCCAGTGGTGTTCAGAGGATGAGGCACTGAAGGACTATAATCAGTATCGGAAATTAATTGTAAACAGATTACAGATGCAGATACTGTTATGTATTTCACCAGAACCACTTAGTAGGTGTCCAGTATCAGTTTTTTAACGTACACCCTGCAGCCAATCAGAGCCGAGAATTCACCAAGACAATGGTATAATCACTAACATTATGCTACAGATGCATGTAGGTGAATCCGGATATGGAATAATGACAACTGTGATTGCAGTTTTAATTCCAATGATTGTGTCTAATAAAAGACGAGGGAGGCGCTCTGTGACAGCTGACTCACACGAAGAGAGAAAATAGAGAAGGCAAGAGATTCTCCGTATTTTCTGCTGATCTCGTTTGCAGTTAGAGACGCATTTAGCAACACACTGATGTCTGTGAGAGAGACTGAGAGAGCTGATGAAAGACAGACGAACCCTGCTTTATTGATCCCATTGATTCAAGCCTTACCTTTAAAGAAAAGCCACCCCTCCCCCCTCCTCACTCTCCCCCCTCCTCAAACCGGTAAACCCCTTTTGAATAATATAATTGCGTATTTGATCCTCACTGTAACCTCGACCAGAGGGAAAAAAGCCTGATTGAATCACTCGAGCGTGCTCTTTCTCCATTGACGGCGCACTGCGTTTGTGTGGGTGGGTGATTTTGATTGCTCCCTTTTTACACGTAAATGTGTCTGCACTTTTTTTAAAGTCTGGGGTGAACTGCTGCCGAGCTGTTTTTCATCGAGCTACAGTAAGCAGAAAAGGGAGAGACAGGGAGGGAAAGGTGTACATTAGAAATCTATCCATAATATTTGAAGTAGCATTTCAGCATTTCGTCTTTTCATTAAATATTTGTTAACCTATTTGAAATATTTGTTTAAATTGTTGTTTGTTGACAAGATATTTCTCATGGTAGATTATTTGTGTCTGTCTTGCAATGCAGCAAGGAGGTGAAAAAGAGAATACACTTATACAACTAAAACAATCACACTAGTACTGCCTCCATGAATGTTAAAATGAGTATCCAGCAAAATGCTTTAATGTAGTTTGTGTACAAACTTAATTCGTCCCTACTACCTATTTTTTTGTGTCTGATGGAGAAAACTATTTTTGAAACTGGTCCAGTATTGAGCAAGAGTGAAAACCATACATCAATCAAATCATCGCCCTCTGCCTGCTTTATTTTATCTGCTTATTTTGTTGTGTTCAGGTCATTTCTGGGCACAGCGTGCAGGCAAAGTCTGAACTTGATGGCGACCAGGTGCTGGACTATAAGCATGCAAACCTCAGATGCAGCGCAGAGAAAAAAAAACAGAAACTAGTCAGCTCTCATACTCTTACAGTGTCCAGTCATGTCAGTGAAAACATGGATGCTTCACACACAGAAGATCTATACAATCAGCACAGTTTCAAGGTGGACACCCAAGATTAGTCACCAATTCAGTATCTGAACAAATGTCTCCCCTTCTGTTGAGTTATGACGTCTAGTAATGGCCAAAAAAGTGTTCTGTGCAGAACATTATGATGTCACAGTGAAGTTGACCTTTGACCTTTGACCTTTTGGATATAAAATGTCATCACTTCATTATTTTATACTGTTAGACATTTTTGTGAAGTTTTGTCATGATTAGCATATGAATTCTTGAGTAAAGGCCACAAACTTGTTTTGTGAGGTCACACTGACTTTGACCTTTGACCACCAAATTCTAATAAGGTTATTCTTAAGTCCAAGCAGACGTTTGTGCCAAATTTGAAGAAATTCTCTCAAGCTGTTCTTGAAATATCACGTCACACTGACCTTGACCTTTGACCACCGAAATCCAATAAATTCTTTGTTGAGTACAAGTGGACATTTGTGCCAAATATTAAGAAAGTTCCCTCAACTTTTTTTGTAATATATTGCGTTCACAAGAATGAGATGGACGCAAGGTCAGTGACCTCGACCTCTGACCACCAAAATCTAATCAGTTCATCTTCAATTCCAAGTCAACCTTTGTGCCAAATTGGGAGAAATTCCCTTGAGGCGTTCTTGAGATATCACGCTCACAAGGATGGGACGTACGTATGTGGGGACACCCTGAAAATATAACACCTCAGGCCACAGCTATCGTTGGCAAATAAAACAAGGCTAAAAGGTGAGCGGACAAAGCTGGTGTTGGCTCTCACTTTCATTTTCACTGGTGATACTGTTTAAAATCTGCCAACCAGTATACCTTTAATGTCATTCTCTGCCGGTGCACTGTCAGATGTGATAAAATCCAGTCCGAATGAAGTCATTATGGAGCATTTATGTAACAGACACCTATATCTAAAGAGAGAAAGACATAACTGAAACACAAGGATGAAGCCAGCAATGTTACATATGACATGTCTAAAAGGGAACTTGTTATATTACTGAGTGAGCACTGATTCGGTGATTTCAGGATCAAATAACAACCAGACACCTGAGCTAAAAATCATTTGGTTTAAAGGGTTTTTTTGGTTGTTGTTTTGGTTTGGGAAGTCCCAGTTTATAGCCGAGTATGTTTAGAAATGTTTTTGACACTATGGTGCCGATACAGGACCTTGGTTTTAGTACATGTGTACAACTACATTTAGGAAAGGAAACTTTCTGTGACTGGCGGCCATCGGGAAGTGCAAACTGAAATGTGTAAATCAAAGTGCAAACGACACGTGGCAGCTGCAGTCACTCATAACAGTAAACCTTCAGTGGTGTTTAATTAATCTGCATGCATGGAATATGCATGGAAAAATAAAACCCTGTATACTCTCTTCTGTCAGGTGGAAGTACCTCCAGTTACTCACAGCTACCAGAGCTTCATGATGATCAACACAAGGCCAGGCAGGAAATGACAGGTGCAAAACAAACACTACAAAAGCGCACAAAAGAATTATATAACTATATATATGAACATTTATTTCTGTAGCTTTAATTATAGACATCAACATATTCATATATTTAAGATATACTGACGTATATTTCAACATATTTTTGACCAAAACCACTAATATTAGTAAATCATACGTTAACAATTTTATGACAAAGCTTTTTGTGAATATTTAATATGTGTCTTCTGGTTTTACCATTTCACTCATTTCATGCTTTTATTGTGTTTTATGCTTTTTTACATTTGCATTAACTTAAGTGTTTCTATTATTTTCATGTAGTTTAGTTTTATTTTGTTATTATTGTTATCACATTATTTTATGATGATGAAGCCGGGATTTTTTCCTATCATTAGAGCTGACGGAGGAAATTTGAATTCCACATTGAAGCCTAGAGTAGATGGATTGTTTCAGCACTATGTGGACGACTGTGCCTCTACACAGATGTTATTACCTGTCGTACAGGTACAGTGGTAGCAAATAGAATATTAGGAGTTGTAGCAGCATGCAGAGTTGTAGAAAGACCATGACAGCAGCAGTTAGGAATAGCTGTGGGTTTACTAGCAGTGAAAACAACAGTTGCTTTCATGTTCTCCCTTGTTTAAATAATGGTTTGACACAGATTTGGGTTTCTGGGAGAAAAAAGAAAGGTCATGATAACAGTCATTAACAGTTCAGCACAAAAACACACTTCAGCTCACAGTCAGATGTTTTATCACAAAGATCAGCCTGTAAATAGTCGAGTCCAACGTCCAAGATCGTTTCAGGTTTGGACTCTGAATAAACAAGAACAAAACTGTGACACAATTCTGTGCTCAAGCTGATGAGCCTTTAGTGTATACCATATTATATGGCCTGTGTATCTGCAATAACATGTTTGTGTCCAACCTATTTAAATATTCTAAGTAAATCTGGTAATAAATAAATAAATCAAAATAAAATAAAATAAAATAAAAATGATAATATAATTAATAATCCTCAGCTCTAGAGTCAAATTTGGAACAAAAAAGGGATTAGTCACTGTGGTTATCGTGTGGTCATTTTTAGGCAAAAGCAATAAAAATAAATAAATAAAAATAGGGAATAGTCATTGTGCTTAATGCGTGGTTATGTTTTGGCAAATTAAAATAAAATAAAAAAATAAAAAATAGNGTGGTTATAGTGTGGTCATTTTTAGGCAAAAGCAATAAAAATAAATAAATAAAAATAGGGAATAGTCATTGTGCTTAATGCGTTGGTTATGTTTTGGCAAATTAAAATAAAATAAAAAAATAAAAAATAGGGAACAGTCATTGTGCTTAATGCGTGGTTATGTTTTGGCAAAATAAAATAAAATAAAAAAATAAAAATAGGGAATAGTCATTGTGCTTAATGTGTGGTTATGTTTTGGCAAATTAAAATAAAATAAAAAAATAAAAAATAGGGAACAGTCATTGTGCTTAATGCGTGGTTATGTTTTGGAAAAAAAAAAAAATAAAAATAGGGAATAGTCATTGTGCTTAATGTGTGGTTATGTTTTGGCAAAAAAAAAAAAATAAAAATAGGGAATAGTCATTGTGCTTAATGTGTGGTTATGTTTTGGCGAAAAAAAAAAAAAAAAAAAAAAAAAGGGAATAATCATTGTGCTTAATGTGTGGTTATGTTTTGGCAAAAAATAAAAAATAAAAATAGGGAATAGTCATTGTGCTTAATGTGTGGTTATGTTTTGGGGAAAAAAAAAAAAAAAAAAAAAAATAGGGAATAATCATTGTGCTTAATGTGTGGTTATGTTTCCGCAAAAAAAAAATCAAAATAAATAAATATAAATAGGGAATAGTCACTGTGCTCAACATGTGTTCAGGCAAAAAAGGGAAATAAAAAGTAAAATAATAAAGTACATATAAGAAACTAGTTTATAAAATAGTTTCATTAAAAACCGGTTCAAAAAAATAATTAAATAAACATTTAAAAGATCAAGCTGATATTTATACTATTACTATTATTATCATTACAGTGTTATTTCTGTTTGTCTTTAACTTAAATTTATTGTCATTTTTTGTGATGATTCAAAACAGACGTGTCTCTGTCGCTGTATCTGTGACACACACAAACACACACACACACACACATATTGAATACATGTTTTAAACCCAGTGTGTCTGTGGCTCAGTGCTCTTCATATTCAGAGATCAATAGTACCACCTGTCAGTGACAAACTGTATTACAGCCACAGCAGTTTGACTCCTGGCAGCCTGGAGGATTAACATGAATTCTTTATAACATTCACCTATTTACCCAGAGTACGCAACACCAAGAATCACCACCATCTACTATATAATGAGTCACACAGACAGACGCAGACCTGAGTCATATCATCCAGCAACTGGCCACAGTGCTAATTAAACAAACACTAACACAGTGTCATTCACAACAGGTCATGTGTGCACACTGTACTAAGAGTAAACACCATGTTTTGGATTCTAGCGGAGATCCAGATGTCTCTTAAGATGATGGAATATTTCCATCTGATGTAATGCTGCAGCCATAAAAATAAAAAAACATGGAGCCTGTGGTTTGAATGGTTTGAGTGTAAACATCATATATGTGCATTGATTATGAGGCTCTTAAACTACTCAACCATTTATCACCAGGCAGAGAGCAGCAGAGAAACAACGAGCTGCTCTCTGTCATTTTTATCTGTCGTCAGGTCGCTAAACGCTGTGATAAGAAGCTGAGAGGAGACGGGAGGAGGGGTGTGTGAATCTGTGTGTGTGTGTGTGTGTGTGTGTGTGTGTGTGTGTGTGTGTGTGTGTGTTTAACAGTGAGGATAGTTTCCCCTCGCATAATAGTTTTATTACTGAATTGAGTCCATAACCTGATTGGTACTGATCAGCCGAGCTCTGAGTCGTGCATACTTAATTCAGAGAGATAATCAAATCAAACGCTCCTCCTCCTCCTCCTCCTCCTCCTCCTCCTCCTCAGTGACTGACTGAGACACAACAGCAGACACATTATAGGGTGTGTTATTGCTATTATATTATTATAGTTTATTATATTATATAGTTCGGGGTCTGTTGGGAACATCAATGTCATTGATACAAGTACAGTCTTAAAATGCACAAAAACTTAAAACAAACAAAAACAAAAACTTAAATCGATGGTTTCACCTTTTTTTTTCTAACCAAACCACCCAGATGAACCCAACAGGTCAGGGGTGAAAACACGCTCAGTAACTTCACGTTCATTTTTAAACTGCATCTCAAACTTTCACTTTGCATTTCCAACCCAATCGCCTGGATAAATGTTGGCATTGTACTTTTCTGTGAGCCACGGCTATGTTGCATTTGTACGTTATTATGTAGCGGATACATTGAAACTTTAGGTTTAGGGAAAAAAACAACTTAGTTATGGTTTGGAAAAGCTGTGGTTTGGTTTTGGTTTAAAACTCCTTGTTTTGGTGGCACACCCCTACTGGGAACACAGTGATATCGCAATAAAAAACAACAAATTTCAATGGCACTATCCCAGTAAAAAATGCAATGCTGTCACGTAAAAAACAACCACTTTTCTTGGCAATATACCAGCAGGAAATGTAGCAATGTCTTGGTAAATGGCATCCGCTTTTTGTGGCACTATCCCAGCAGGAAATGCAGCACTATCAGGTAAAAAACAAATAGTTTTCGTTGCACTACTCCACCAGGAAATGCAGCGCTATTGGGTAGAAAACAACAGCTATACTGTACCTGCAGGAAATGCAACAATGTTTTAGTAAACAAAGACAATGGCATTAATGGCATTATACCAGCAGGAAATACAGCAATGTCTCAGTAAAAGTCCAGTGGTTCTTTGTGATACTACCCTGCCAGGAAATGCAGCACTATCAGGTAAAAAACAACCAATTTTTGTGGCACTATACCTGCAGGAAACACAGCCATGTTTCGGTAAAAAAAAAGATGGCTTTTCAGGACAGTATCCTGGCAGGAAATGCGGCACTATTGGGTAGAAAACAACCGATTATCATGGCACTATCCTGGCAGGTAACGCAGCAATGTCTCAGTTCAAAAAAAACAATGGGATTACTGGCATTATACTGGCAGGAAATGTAGCAATGTCTCGGTAAAAGACAACCACTATTGGTGGCACTATCCCAGCAGAAAATACACCAATATCAATTAAAAACAACCAATTTTTGTGACACTACCTGCAAAGAACGCAGTGATATCTTTGTAAAAAAACAACCACTTTTTGTAACACTATCCCCAGTGGTCTTACAGCAACAGGTCGCTAAAAAACATCCATGTTTGGTTGCTAAAAAGCAGCTGAAAATGCAGCAATGACTTGCTTAGAAACAACTGAGATTATTGTTTGTTGGTCTCAAAGAGTAGTCTGCAGCTTGGCAGGCCTCTCACCTAGGTGTCACACCATCCACCATCTCCTTCTTCCCCAGATGAAGTCATCTCATGTGCTACGTCACTTTAGAAACGTTGATATGATATAAAACATACAAATGTAATGTTTGTATGGTCTCTGGCTACAGGACTGTGCATTTTACATCTTATATGATTTTGATTGTGTCCAGATCAGTGAAATACCTCAACTGTGTTGGTGAGGTTTAGTAAAGATACAGTGGAAGACAGACAGACAGACAGACAGACAGACAGACAGACAGACAGACAGATGTACACAGGAACATAAACTTGTGTCAATAAGACCTTCAGTTTGTGTTTCATATAACATTTGACACGCTGCTAAATCCTCCAATATTGACCTGTTGTTCAAACAAAACAAACACTAACACTTTATTTTCTGTCTCTTCTTCCCATCACCACCTCCTCTTCCTCCTCCTCCCCTCCCTCCTCGCAGCGTGCAAACGGAAGGAGCAGGACACGGCGAAGGACCGCAACAACACGCCAAAGAAGTCGCGGCTGGTCTTCACCGACCTGCAGCGGCGCACCCTTCTGGCCATCTTCAAGGAGAACAAGCGGCCGTCCAAGGAGATGCAGCTCACCATCTCGCAGCAGCTGGGCCTTGAACTCACCACCGTCAGCAACTTCTTCATGAACGCCCGCCGCCGGAGCCTGGACAAATGGACAGACGACGGAGCCAGCCCCGGCGCCCAATCTTCGGCGTCCAGCACTTGTACCAAAGCGTGATAATAAGATGGCGAGGAGGGGGAGGGGAGGGGAAGCGACAGGGAGGGGTTGAGGGTGGGGCGGGGCGATGAAGATAACGGGGTGGGGTTGCGGGCGCGGGTCGAGGTTTCGTCCGGTCGAAGCGAGGAGGAAAACCAAACTTTTTACATTTTCTTTTTGTTTGTTTGTCTGTTTTGCTTTTGTCGAGGGTGACAAACTGAGAGAGGGGCTGCTCACTGCGACGACTTGTTTGTAGCCTAACCGCCTTTTTGCAAATCCATCGTGAATCCATAACGAAGCCGAAGGGTAAACTCAATAAAACATAAAAACCTCACTGGGGAAAAACCTTTGAATCATAGACTTCCACTGCTGTCGTCTCCTTTAGGACAATAAGCTGACACACTAGCCCAAATACCAAAGACTAGAAGACGATGTATGTTTTCTATTATGCAATATATAAGCTAGGAAACAACCGACCAAACAAGAAACCAATGAAAGCTTTAAGACTGCAGAATGTGCTACAAGCTCTGGGATACGATAAAATAACTCTCTGTGGATATTTCGTGGATTTCGGAGATTGCACAGACGATTTTGTGCTGCTGTAACTGAATTTTGATTTTACACAAAAGGTCAGTTTGCACAGCTGAGTTGGACTGTAGATTAAATCTATTTTTTTTAACCAAACCAAAGATGCATGAGGGGGCGTTTCTCGATCAAAAGGAACCATTCGATGTCTGGTGAAATATTCTTTGCATAAGTGAGAGTGTGCCGAGTATGCTCACGGGAAAAGCTAGTGGATCTTGTGTTTATTTCGTCAAAGATACGATTTATTTGTCTAAATCAGACGGTTGCGAGTCCAACTGGTCAGTTAATATATCTGTTAATTCTTGGCTGGGTAATTGAGAAAAAAACAGTGTGACACGGTGTTAATTTGGCTGTGCAGTCTCCGATTCCAACCATCAGGATCACAAAACTTAGTCTGTTTCCCCCTGAGATCAGAATTGAAGAGTTGACCTCCAAAATGTTCTGTATCCATTATAAAAAGATAAATACGTACCTGGAGTTGATTTCTGGAATATTTATGATCCAGGTTTTGGATGGATTTTCTGAAATAATGACAACACAACCAATTTCTTTTTGATATTTTTTGTCATTTTTTGGACAAAACTCTTCAATTTTACCCAAAAAGAGAAACGCGTATTGATCTGACTCTTTAAAGGGGGCAGTGAGGATTCTTTAAAGTTTGGAAATGGCAAAATATGCAAGCACAAACACACGCAGACACACAAACACTCACCGAGGCACATGCAACTTTCCCTCATAATTTGAAAAGACAGGTAGAATCACAAGCTTTCTCTCTCTGCTCTTAGCGTTAAGTGGAGTATTATAAATGAATATGTACAACGTATGTGAGCACAATCTTGAAGCACATTTTCTTTGCAATAGAACCGGGGCTCTCTGCCAAGCCGAGTGGTCTTCACATCTTAGAAAACTCAGGATACCACTTTTTCTAAACAGTGGCTGAAATCCATTCGGCGTCAGTCGTTACACACCGTAACGTACTAACACACACACTCTGTTACAGACAAGCAAATAACACCTGCTTTACAGAAACACACACAACTTTAAAGAGTCATTTCCTGAACTTTCCCCAGGATTCCCACCCTGACCGAAACATGTCGGCCAAACCAAAGCTAACTCAAGTTTACCCTGGCTTCACCCACCAATCGTTTGTGTCATCCATCAGGGCGGCGGTTTCCACCTAGCATCTTAGCATCGGTTAGGACAAAGACGCTAAAAACTGTTGCTGTTTGATGGCGACAGCTTTTACAAATTTGAGCCAAATGTGTGGTCCATAAGGACAAAAACCAAAAGGTAAATTTGAGATATGAAGGCGTATTTTAATGCACAAACTCCAGCCTGGAGTTGCACCAAGACAAAAGGCTTGATCTGTGGTTTCTGTTTAGATGGTTGTAAAACAAAATGGGGAATATCCCTGCTCACACAGCCACAGCACAGAGAAGGTCAATACCTCATAAAGCCTTAGAAAGAAACCTGAAAGTTAAACATAATTCACGTTTAACCAAGAGCGTGCTAAGCTTTAAGAGCAAAGAGAAGCCACAAACCATGGCTGCAAGCTTTTGTTTCTTTAGCCATTTCTGCCAAAGTATGAGCACAGACAGTAAAGGCCTTGGTATGCTTCAAACATGCCTCCAGACTACATCTAAAGCCCAAACTGTTTAAACCAGGTTCAAATGGCCATGTTGGATCCAACGTCTTGGGCGAGGTCCAATGAATCACACAAATGGCGACAATCTATCCTCGTAGGCATTCATGGTGTCGGACTACAGCACACCTGGCCAATCACTGTGTAAAATGGGAGTGATTGTCAGAGTCCCTGTTTCGTAAAGTTACCAAATTGCAGCTCTCCTTTTTTCCAGTGTAGGAAAGAGTTTGTTTGAAGTGTACAGTCCTTTTTTACTGTCTAGCAACTGTCTACCTTGATTCTTACCTTAGTAAATTGACACTCTCTACCAGTGTCCATGTCCAGAGTCTGTGCATACTTTATACATTCGCTCAAGAGGTAGAGCCCTACGATTTGACCTTTTGGTGTAAATCCTATTTACAGTAGACCTAAGATGCTTTCTGGAAACCTCCAGCTGCCATCACAGATAAGCCAAACAAGCAAACCACAAACTCTCACCGCATCGAGTGACAGACACAACAGCAGAACCAGTCAACCGTCTGAACCCGCGGAGGACGAACTGTCCAGGCGAATCAGGGCCTTTGTAATAGTTTAAGAGGACAATCTAAAGACGATGCCTGGCGGGTTCGTCTCTTCCAGAGGGTCAGCGGGCTGGAAAACAGGAAGACAGGTATTAACGCTGCAAACAAAGTCTCATAGTCAGACTTCAAATTGGGATCGGAAAATTGAACTTTTCCACTTGTGAAAGAACTCGTTTCCTTGTTGATGTTGGTGACATTTACCACTCAACAGCTGTTTTTTTTTCCCAAGAAAACAAAATAAGGACAAAACTTCAGATTAAACTCAAGATTGAATTTGTTTGCAGCGTGGTAGAGTTGGATGCTTGGGAAAAAGGTAAGATGGACTGACACACAGAGACAAGATCTCTCAGCCTGTCTTAGTGTCCATACAAACTTCACCAAGCGTTCATTGCTACCAAATCCCACCCACTGATTTTACTTTGATGCTGCCACACTGTACAGCCTTTACACATTATGTAAATACTAAAAAACCTCAACCGCCACCACCTCCTGCTCCACGTTAACAGCCTTTGTCATCCGCTATCACCTCATCAATCATCTCTCACTCAAGCTATCGAACCAAAAATAGAAACAAACCAAAGGAAAGGCGTCAGTCAGCAGCCCCTGCTCCTTAGAAACCCCAGGCTGAGTCCCGGCCTGGTTAGAGGCAAGCCAAAGGCTTTAAGAACGATTTAAAATAAAAAATGGACACTTGAGACTTTTTCTATTTATTGACAAATCGAAACCAAAGAAAACCTTTTTCTGCACCTAACTGTTCCAACAAACGGAAAAAAACTAACTGAAGATGGAAGAGAATTATTACCAAAAAAAACAAAAACAAAAAAACAAAACAAAAAAAAAGAGTGGCGGCGACGACGTCGAGGATGGAGGATGTCGACGAAGAAGGAGGATAGAAGGAAGGATGACATCACGGGAGCGGAGAAGTAGCTTTGTTCTGCCTGATGTTGCGTCAGGCCATCTTTAAGGGGAAGCAAGTTGGGGACTGAAAAGGGTAAAACCACACGGGGAGGAGGGAAGGAAGCAACGGATGACGCCGTCGACAATTTTCTTCCCTCCGACCCCCCAAAAAAAAGGCAGAACATTAATGTGTCTCTCACGGTTGAAGAGTGTCTTTAACGTGTGCCTATGCAGTTTTTCAAAGTAAAAAATGGTTAAAAGAACAACAGAAACCTCATCAGCTAACAAACCAAAGATTCACCGTTAACTCCAGTCGCAGTCCTCCTCCCCCGGAAAGGAAAATCTGGACTTTTGGATAATTATTCCACCACATCTGCTGCACGTTAAACTGTCTGGGTTAGCACGTAGGCTAATCAAGCTGGTTTATTCCTTAACTTTCAAGCCCAGTAGCATTTCCTGTACTTCTACCCTGAATAAAGTCGACACAGTTAGCCAGTACAGCTAGTATTTTGCTTGTAAGCTAGCGAACACCTAGCTTAATGTCCCCAGAGCCAACACTCATATAGGTCTGTGCAGTATTTGAAAACTAAAATAAATAAATTTGGGATTTTGACGGGTCATTCCTCCAGCATGGCGTCAACACACGCAGCCATCATAGTGATGAATCCCTCACACCCATGACCACACGTAACCACAAACTCCTAAAGCTCAAAAAGAGAAAACGTTTCTCCGATGGCTGCTGTCGCTGTTTGTGTCTTCTGTTTTTTTCCCACAAGTCATTACCTGCTCCACAGGACAAAGTCTACCTCCAACAATCTCCAGCAGTAGAGCTGCCAGACAACAGCACAGGGATGGTTTATGTTTCCCCTGCTTCACGTCCATACGGTTTGACACAAGCAACTCGGTGCGTCAGCATCGAGAAAAAAAACAAAAAACTGTTACCCAAATGCTTCCATCTTCCATTTTGCTTCCACCCAGTCTGGGGATTCCACTTTTTCACGTTACGCCAGCTGTTGTCCGGCACGCTTCCTACTGCGGAGAGAGTGACAATGTAATGCTATGTGAAACGTACAGTGCATACCAAAGATTTTCTGCTGTACAAACAGTAGCACACTGACACCTTTTCTTTTTCTCCATACTCCTTCAAGAGCCTAGAGCAGATCCTGGATCTGTGATCTAGATCGATCAATGTCTTTTACATCAAGTCACTCACAGTGTTGTTGAACTCGCCATCTTTAACTTTTCAATCCAAACCCAGAAGAAACCAGCTGAAGCAGACAGACTAAGGTTGATATGAGCAGGATTTGGACCATTTAACAATCACGATATTTATAATTTTTTGGAGCCAGAAGTGACGAAATTTGGACGAGAGGGTTGAGATAACCCTAACACTAGCTGCTAGCTTACTTAACATGCACTTACAGCTATGGTTAGCTGTGACAATGCTAATGGTAATTTTCGCTAGCGAAAAAAGACTTAAAACCATTGAAACAGAATGTAATTACCAAAGAAACTGAATATCCGACTCCTTAGAGGGTCTTTTAGTCCAACCAAATGCCAAACAAGACACATTTAAATGGATGAGTTGTATCAAAATTTAACTTTCCTACAGTTGTCACTAACAGGAAAATTAGCCACAGCGAACAAAAACGCTAATTGTACCAGGTTGTAAACATGTTTATTTCTGCTGTAAAGTTGGGAATTTTAACATGGGGGTCTATAGGGACTGACTCACTTTTGGAGCCAGCCTCAAGTGGCCATTCAAGGAACTGCAGTTTTTGGCACTTCAACATTGGCTTAACTTTTCAGCCTCGGAGTTGCCGCTTGTTGGTACCAGACCAAAGTGAATGGACTGAGGACAAATTAGGAAATGAGAGTCTGCTTAGCTGAGTTTTAGCTAACACAAAAAGCCCTGCTGGTTTGGGTGGAAAAGTTTTTAAAAGGTGGAGAGCAAATTTTCAAAACTATCATTACAGCACAGTTTGTTATCGCCCACGCTGCCATGCTGGAGGAGGAGCCTCACAGAGAAAGTGATGATTGGACATGCTAACTGTCCATAGCTGACCCACTTGTTCTTACGGGGGGAGGAACTGTGCTGCTGCTCCATATACACAACAACAATAAATGAAACCAAACCAAAAACACTACGCCCGCTGAGAGAAACTGCTAAAATATCGGTCAAATAGCTTTATCCTTAGTTTTCTCTCTCTCTTTCTGTATGTAAAGCTTCTAGTCCAAAGAAATCCTCCGCCCACCTGAACCCCCCCATCCTGCTGACCGTGCCCAATGGAGGGGCGTGGCTTGTGGCTCAGGGGGGTGGCGGCCATTTTCCATTCCCACTTGCAGTTCTGTCTGGATGTAACACAGGCTAAACCTGCCAAACCAAAAAAAAAATGGGTATGAAACCAAAAACTGTCCCAAAGAGGTTTTCATTGCTTGTTTGTTTTTAAGTACTTAAAAATTATTTGCCAATACTTATGTGTCTACTATTACTACTATGTTCCTTTCTAGGTTTTTGCAATATGTGATTTTTTTTTTTATTTAATGTAATTTATGTTTTCTTTTTAATTGTGAATTAATTTAAGCGAACAAATTTTGTTGCCAAATCTCCCTCTGAACCCTTTTACCCTTGATGATTAGCTTTGCCAAAGTTTACACTGTACGTTCCCTTTTCTTTCTGTTCAATGCTGTATTTATTTATGAGGTGTTTTAGAACACACTAGTTTTGTACTTAATAATTTAATGTTATTTAATTAGGTGTAATTGTTTTTTGATGAATATTTATGAGTATTTAAGAATGTTAGTTGCATCAAAGATGCAGTGCTTACGCCAGGCCTGTTAATTTATTCTTAGTTAGCTTTACTTTAAAAAGCAAATGCAATGTTGTTTTATGAATGTTTGTACTTAATGACAGAACAATGTAGGAATGTCAGATTAGACTTGCGTACTTCTGAATGTCAACACTTGCTCTCACTTTTTAGCAAAGCTAGTTTTTGTCCTGGTAATGATTTTTCTTTTTTTTTTTATTATTATTTCCGGAAAATGAAAACAATCTCTTTATGACAAATAATAGCCTACAGAATGATGAGCACTGCATCTGTTTTTCTTTTTTCTCCTTGTGATTTTTATGGCTAATTTATTGGTTGTTTTGCCTTTGATTTGTTTGCATCCTGCTGACCATTGTTGAACAAGCAATGAATTTCAGACTGATGTTCTAGTGACACTTGATCAGGTGAAGTAAGGGCCACACGTTGACATGAACTGACTCACCAAAGATAACTGGAATCCTTGAGAGGCCAATAAACAGTGTGTGTTTACATCCACGCAGCTCATACCCTGGTTAAGGTCTTATTCCTACATTAACTTTAAAAAATGTCATACACATGTTAGAACGCGCCATTTTATGCCCCAAAAGGAAAGATCGCTGCAGAGTTTGTTAGTGATTTTTTCCATTGTATTTTATTGCACATCAACTCCTAGACATGATTTTAGAATCAAACAGACTTTAGCTGTATCTCACGTCTCAAACATCTGAATTACTACATTAAACAATGTCAAAAATGCTCTGATATAGCCTGTGAAAGGCACATGGGTAAAGATCATTTTACTTATTTCATGATAAAGAAAAAATTAAAACTTTTCTTTTGTGATCACAACCTTCAGGAGTCCCCTGATAGGACATGAGCAACAAATTTACTGGTGCACACCAGAAACACTAAATCCACTTTTTGAAGTTATTAAATTACAGTCGCTTTATTGCAGAGAAAAACGTTTATTGTGTTAGTCCGACTAAATCCGAACTTTTAAAATGCATGTCAACATGTTAGTCCGACTGACTTTGTACTTATCGAAGTTGTCAAAGTTGGACTAACACACCCAGATCATGTGACTCCTACATGTATACAGTCAATCAGACCCAAACTGGCCGAGGCGCTCTGAGCATGCTCCACAGTTTCCGCCCCAGGCTTTAACCAGGAAGTCGAATACCATTAAATGCGTAACAGAAAAAGAAGCCAGTAACAACGTGGCCAAATCTACATCCAGAGTTGGTATTTCTGGATGAACGAAATGTACAGAGCTGTAAAGTTGTCCACCATGGTACCAGTTAGCTGCTAGCTAACCATAGCTACCTTGTTTGTCCATTGTTTGGTCTGTGACGTAATAGGTCAACAGGAAAAAGGTCCAATACTAACAAGCTGAAAGGGGGCATATCTCCACCTATCGTAGAGGAGTCGCACATACTTGGGTCAGTAAATCCATTCCCCTCCCGTGCTTGTATACTGGGACAAGGACAGTGGTCCAATTAAATGGTCTAGTCAAGCTGTAACTGTAGCTCGACTTAACTGTGCATGGAAACAAACTGACTGACTATTATCTGCATTTGTGAGGGGGGCACGTTCAAGCTAAAACTGGGTGTTAAATTGCTTTTTAAAGCCCCACTCCAGCCAGTGCTACTTCCTATTTTTCGGTTGATGTCTTTCCTCAAACAGAGAACGGGGTTGTGGTCAATAGTCAGATGTAATCCATTACCATGGCCACGTAGCAGAGATTGCTGAGCAGCCTAGCGGCGAGTTCGCTACATTCCACGAATTGCCTGGGTCAAGACCTTTGAGTTTGCCCACTCCACTGAGGTCCTGTTGACCGATTCGTCTGGCATTTTGACATGAAACAGAGGTTTATGTAAAAAACAGTCAATGAGTGCTGCAGTGGGACTCAATTTGCCAATCAGCACTGTGGGCGGGACTAAATCCATTGTCAAGCAATGAAGACTTCAACAATGGCGACCACTATAGACAAGATAGAGCTATCGCAGCTGTTCTAAATTTATCTGTCTTCTCAATAGCACCTCAAAAAAACATGAAATATCACAAAAATGCCAAAATGCACTGGAGTGTGGCTTTAAGTTTCTGGTGTGCAACTCCTAAAATTTTCCATCTTTGCACCAGTTTGCGGTGTACATTTAGGGGCTTCGTACAACTCTACAAACTGACAAAAACATTCTGATCATCACTGACTAATTATGTTATAATCAGGAATAAAAAAGCTGCCCAAGTGGCTCCAACATTCCTTAGAAACACTGAGCTTTAGAGGAACAACATAAAGTACGTCATGGCATTTCATATCCCAGAGAAAATCCGCTCATCTCCTACTTCTCTATGACTCTCTCTGTCGGTATAAGAGCTTATCCAGGCTATTGTAAACAGACCGTGATGTTAACACACACCACCTCTACAGGAAAATACCTGCTGTGTTTCCCATTTGTTACCCAAATATCGGTGTGCGTGACTGCGTGAATGCAAACACACCGACTTGTTTCACTCGTTAGGAAGGAAAACTGAGGAGTCCCTTAAAGCTAGCTGCTTCCAAGACTGACTTTGTGTGTGTGTAAAAAGAAAAAAAAAAACTTTCTATTTCAATAGTGAGAACCAGAGAGGCTACCTCACTGACTTTCCATTTGTCCTTTTAATCGTGTTGATGAAACCAAAGAAACCAAAGATTTTTGTCCTCTTCAGTACGGTCTGCGCTCAGCTCCGTGCGTTTGTGCTCTGTCTTCTTAATGATGATGCCTCGTTTTGTCCTTTTCCCCTCCTTCCTCTTTCTCCCTTTTCAGCCTTGCTTTGTCTCTTCTCCTCAGAAAGAATGAGTGTGAGGGGGACAGATACAGGTGTAGCGCAGGGTCGGGTTGGACGCTGGATATCAGGGAGCGCAAGCAGAAATACTCAATTCCACATTAGTCTGGGTAATGAGCTTTAGAGCGGTTTTAATTTCAAATCAAGCAATATGACAAACAATAAACCCCAAACTTATATGTAAAAAATAGCCATTGTTAGCCAGAGTGAGGGCACACTCAACCTAATCGCCAGAAGAAAAAAAAGGCTGTTGTTGTTCCTGCAAACCATGAACACATTACATTTGTGAGTTATTATGTTGTGGATACCTTCAAATTTAACGTTTCTTTATGTTTTAACAATGCAATGGTTAACATGGTTACGGTTAGGAAAAAGTCATGTTACAGCTTAAAATATCCAGTTTTGGTGGCACAGTCCTCGCTGGAAATGCAGCAGTGTCTCTGTAAAGAACTGCCTTTTGTGGCACTATCCCAGAAGGAAACGCAGCAATGTCTTGGTAAAAAAAAAATTGCCATTTTCTGTGAAACTATTCTGGCGGGAAATGCAGCGACGTCTTGGTAAAAAAAAAAAAAATCTTTTTTGTGGTAGTATACCTGATGTAAAAAATGTGGTGATGACTCTCTAAAACACCCCTGGTTTTGTTGTTTGTTAGTCTCAAACAGTGGTCTGGAACTTGCTAGACGCCTTGATGTCACACCATTCACCACCCCCTCCACCTCTCGATGACAAAGTCATTGATATGATACATATGAAACATGTAAATGTGATGTATCCATGGTTTGCAGAAATGTACAACGCCAACATTTTATTCCAGCGACTGGGCTGGACATACTGAATAATGTGAATGTAAATAATGGAAACTAATGATGATCACACATATTGAGTTCTGCTTTGTCCATTGTTTTCCTGGCTCCTCCACAGCTGAAAAAGAAAACCTGAGTTTTAAGGCCTCAGTATTCTTCAAACGAACAAAATTGTAAAGGATAACCACCACAGAGACAAATTTAAAAGACAACTCAAAAAGTCCAAAACAATCGTCATCTAAAACCTCAAGAAATCAACTTCTTGGTTCTACTTTGTGGGCCCTTGACGGCCTCCACAGGACCAAAAACACAACCCTGACATAGATGATGATGCTAAAATTCTCCATGGACCTTATATTGATCACACGCCTGGCATGAACAGCCAAGCATACAGAAATCATGCAAGAGAGTGAAGGACAAGAACTACAAGTAGTCGAATGTTTTCATCAGCATGGACAGCAGAGGTGAAAAGTCACATCTCTTGTAAGACATGTTATTGTTCATGTTATAATTTGATTTAATGAGTAACAGCACTGTTTTTCCATGAAAGCAGCAATATGAAAATATGATAAAGGTCAACTATACATCCAACTCAATCGCTTAAATAAATGTTGGCATTGTACATTTCTACAAACCACAAATGCGTACATTTGTACATTTCATAAGTGGCGCATATGTTGAGACTTTGTTTAAATTTTGTAATAATATGTTGTGAAAGCACTGTGGTTCACATAAGGTTAGGTTTAGGCATGAAACCCACTTAGATAGGGTTAGGAAACTATCATGTTTTGGCTAAAAGTACCCACTTTTATTGCAACAAACACAGCTTGAAATGTCCCAAACTCTTGTTAAAAGACACCCACTTCACATGTCCCAAACTTTTGTTAAGAAACACCTGCTTTTGTCACTACTAGCTCGGCTGAACATGTCCTCAACTCTTGTTAAAAAGAGTTTAACAAGAACACTGCTGGAAATGTCCAATACTCTCATTAAAAAACACCTGCTTTTGTCGCTACAAAAATGGCTGGACATGTTCCAAACTCTTGTTAAAAAACACCGCCTTTAGTCGCTATGAACATGGCTGGAAATGTCCCAAACTCCTGTTAAAAAAAACCCACTTGACATGTCCCCACCTCTTGTTAAAAAACACCCAATTTAGCTGCTACAAACACAGCTGGACATGTCCCAAACTCTCATTAAAAAACACCTGCTTTTGTCGCTACAAGCACAGCTGAACATGTCCTGAACTCTCAAAAATCACTCACTTTCGTCGCTACAAACAAGGCTAGTAATGTCCTAAACTCTTGTTAAAAGACATTTGCTTTTGTTGCAACAAACATGGCTGAAAATGTCCCGAACCCTTGTTAAAAAAAAACCTGCTTTTGTTGCCACAAACACGGCTGGAAATGTCTAAAACTCTTGTTAAAAAATACCCCGCTTTTGTCACTACAAACATGGCTGGATATGTCCTGAACTCTCGTTAAAAAACACCCACTTCACGTGTCCCAAACTCTTGTTAAGAAACACCTGCTTTTGTCATTACAAACATGGCTGGAAATGTACCAAACTCCTGTTAAAAAACACCCAATTTAGTTGCTACAAGCATGGCTGGACATGTCCCAAACTCTCATTAAAAACACCTGTTTTTGTCGCTACAAACACATTGGACATGTGCCCAGCTGTCATTAAAAAAATATACATGTATATACATCTCATATACATGTAATCTGAACTACGTCATATGAAACGTACAAACATAAAATATCCATGGTTTGCAGAAACATACAATGCCAACACTTTATCCTTGCGACTGGGCTGATACCATTTTGTGCCATTTTGCTTCCCTTCCAACAAGCATTGGGCTTAAAAATCAAAGAGGGAAGCCAAATGGCAGAGAGAGTGGCTTGTTCTGGTCAGAGTCCAGGGCTGAGCCAGTTTTCAGACTCCTACTGTCGCACTTTGCTTTTCCAAACCCAGGCCACTTCGAAAACAAAGATGCAGAGAGCGCTTTTGTTGCAAAGTATGAGATAACCGTGGACGAGTGCCTTGCTTGAACCAAAGCGAAGTCTAGAACTCTCTGTTGTGCTGTAAACTTCCTACTTCTGTGAAAAATAAATACCTCAGCGCTCTGAGTTTCCTCTCTGCTCTCTGGTACTTTGCAATGCAATCAACGCAAAGACATCCAGAGTGGATACCAAAGGCTTTCCATTCTGTTTGACTCTTCTCTTCTTTTCTTTCTCTCTTTTTCTGAGCTGGGTTTCCACAAGAAAGATCTGGGTTTTCTTTGTGGCCCATCATCGGGTCCAGTCTGATTTCCCTTGTGTATTTACACGGAGATGAGATGATTAGACCATCGCTACACTGAAACATGTAGAGTGATGTTTGTTTCAAGCTGGTCTGAGGGCAGATAACATATGGAATAACTATTTATTCCATAATTTTCTTGACAATAATTTGTGACTATTGTATGATCTTAACATAAGGTTTTTTTTCCTTGAGATCACAGAATAGTCATTTTGTAATGAAAGGAAATCAAATCTTGTTCTTCTGAGATCATGAATAACAAACGTGGCTTACAACAGCATCATCTTTATCTGCACGACCATTAAAACAATTGCATTTAATAGGCTCCAAATAACTACTTAAATCCAGCTTTAATGGAAATCCAGCTCCTTCCTTTTCACCACCCTCCTTCTTCTCTTTCCTCAAATGGTTGCAAAGCTTTAAATGATAAAAACAGAAACACAGAGACAAAGGCGTGCGAGCTGTGTGCAGACCGTGCTCTCTTTACCAAACTGTTGCAGATATACCTCATAGACACTAGTGTTAGGATGATGTTATAATAGCGTATGTCATAAATTATTCACTTGCTCTTCTTCTTTTTGTTTTTGGTAACTGTAACTTTAAAACGAAACAAATGTGGGGATAAAAGCTTTACACATTTTTAAGTTGTGATTTTTTTTGTAATAGTTAAAATGGTGCGCTAAAACCAAAAATGCTTGTCTTCTTCTATGCTCTCTTTCTTGTTGATGTAATGCTGTTTTCTCTCCGTCCCGTCTGCCGAGGACTGAGGGGTTTATAATTTTGAAATCTTTTTTTTTTTTTTTTTTTGGTCTCTGGTTCTTTTGAAGGGGTCACTGTCCCCTCATGTGCAAGTTTTTTGGGATTGGGAACATTGTTGGAGCGATGCCCTGAATAATACCGGCTTCTTTGATCCATCGGTTTCGTTTTAAATCCAGCCACGTTTCAGATTATTTTCATGCATCATTTTGTTTTGGTGTCCTTCCTTTCCTGTTCTGATGCTAGCATCACCGTTACATTATCCATACAGCAGTGCTATAGCCCAGATTTTATGCATGAGTATATTTACGATTAGCTAGCCGTGTAATGCATTGTGATACTTATTATTAACCTTATCATTATCATCCTCTCATTTCATTTCCGATACTGTATGCTATAAACACACACACACACAACTTTGCGTTGCATCTCGCATTAGTATGACCTTTGACCTGCTGATAAAAACACCCAGCAAACTTGTTTCTATTTAAACTCAGAGGGCGGAGCATCAACGTCTCCACTGAGAAGGGATCATGAGGTTTTCCTGATAGGTTACATGTGTATTTGTCAGATAATATGGACACCAGCCGTTCCTGTGATGGTGACAGTTTAATGCAACGTGACACAGGGGATGTAAAAATGCTTCTGACTGAATTAAGAAAGCCGATGACTGACAGTGACTGAAGGCGCTCAGCGGCCACAGTTTGGTCTGATGTACTTTCATTTATTTTTGCGAGGTTCACTCCAAAAGCTTCAAAATGCAAACGTTTTAAGGAATTTTATTAATTTATTTTCATATATCTAATGTTTCCGAGTTAGCAAATAAGTAGCAATTAATTTTAAACCAACTGTCAATTAAAAAAATCAACCTAGTCTTACTCCCAACTTGTCAAATCCTGACACCTGGTCAGTAGCCCTCAGCTTCAGATACTGACGCACAGAGGCACCCTTTAGTAGCGGTACAAGACGCACGAGGCAGCAGCATATTTTGACACTCTGAGCAACTGCAGTAGTATAATGAGAGAGTAAAGTCCGCATTAGGTAGACAAATCACAAACAAACTATGGACTTTCACCCAGGAGACCACTGTTCATGCATCCACTGAGTTATTTTAATGACAACGTAGTGTGCTGGTATGTGCAGCAGACTACAATGGTCCTGTGACCGTTCCATAAAGTTAGTAAAAAACGTAATTACTTTAAACCAAACCATGATGTTCCTTTGGAAAACTAACCACATGGTTTTGTTGCGTGAACGTAAGGAAGTAGAAGCCAAGTTTTTTACCTATGTTGTAAGAAGGGCTGGACCAAAACATCCCCAGAAATACAATGCACAGCACACTGACTTGCAAAATATATAAACAAATAAAACGACTGCTCGACTTGAAACAATCTCAGTCGACAGAGGGAATTCTGATGATTTGATCCCGACTTTTAGGGGGCAGCCCTAGTTTTAAGTTAACTTTGAAAAAACACAATGACGTGTAACAACTGTAAATTGACCCACCGTCCCTGAACGTCCAAAACCGACGCAGAAGGGGCACCTAGGTCACTGACTAAGCATCAGTATTTGACGAGTTGGGAGTGAGAAAGTGTTGAAAAAAATTCACATAGCCCTACAGTGTTAATACGATGGACCCTTACGTGAAAGGCAGGGTAGTTGTTCTTCAGTTTCAGTTAAAATGTCAGTATTAATTGGACAGATAAATGATTCTCTCTGGATTTAAACACGCAGCAGTCTGAAATCAAGGCTGAAACAAGTCACCAAACTGAGCTTGAGTCACATCTTTGAACAACAAGAGTGAGAGAACAAATGGCCTGATGAACAAAATGAAATCTCGATTGAAGTTATTCCAGCATTAGAACCTTGTTACTGGCAAGATTAACAGAGTTTAAAGAGACAGAATTATCAAACAAATAAATATGAACTCCAGTTTGAAAGGCCAAAATAAATCAGTGTTTTATGTTTGTATTAAAGTTCACGCAGTGTTAGTTAAAAGAAAACAAAAGTATATTTTGAGCACTTCCAGTACTTGTCTTCTGTTCCAAATTGGCGTCAGAGCATCTGGAAACATCTGAACTTAGAAAATAGAACCTTGTTTTTCTGATTGGAGTAAATTTTAAAAAGTAAAAAATGGGCTTACAAATTGCACAGTATTTTTTATTTTGTAGGGTTTTTTTCAGATATTCCAGATAAGTTTTAGCACAAAGATTAAGACAGTAAACACGGACAAGTTGCTTACTTTAAACCGCTGTTTGGACAACTCAATCACAGCTGAAGAACTTACACTATTATCAGTTTCACTGTTAAGGATTTCAGGGGCTCTGTACTAAACAGATTAAATCAACATATTTGCTTTTTGCTGCATTTCCCATGTAGACAGAGGTACGAAACAAACAAAAAAAAAGTTTGATTCCAACATCAGCAACAACAGTGAGGTGTCAAAGGTCAAAGCGGCAGATCCATGTTTTCCAACAGTCACAATCAGACCACTTTATTAGTTCCAGTGGGCATCAACACACTACTCATGAGCTAAACATGTAAACTCCTCCCCTAACATCTTGACCAAATTATCCAATCACACGCTCTCCCGCTAAAAACCTCAAAACACCCCAAATCAATATTTCATTCCTTTCTGTTGACTGACCCTTTTTTTATCTTTCATTTTCCTATTCTTTTCTTTTTTTAAAATCATTTTCTTTCATGGTTCTCATACAGTAATCAAAAATCAAATGATGCATTTTTTTTTATTTTTTGACATTTGGTTGGAACAGAAAAAGAGAAGTGACTGAAAACTTGTGGTGTGGAATAAATCGATCAAACATGAAGGAGATATTTGGAGAATTAATGTTGTTCCACTCTATGTATAAAAGAAGAAAAAAAAATCAATAAAGAAATCACAATGGTCTTATCCATGTACAAACTATCCTCCTGGTATTTTTTTCTCTACTAGATGGGAAACACAAACATATGCTTTGATTTCATATTCTGGGATTTTAATAGTGACTAAGGGCCTGTTTATACGGTTCAGTATATTTCTGAAAACGGGTATTTATCTTTGCGTTTGCACCCATCATTTACACGTAACCAGCATTTTTCTCCACAAAAGCAGAGATTTTCAAAAACAGCTTCCAAAGTGAGAGTTTTAAAAACATCCGTTTCTGTGGAGACGTTTAAACAGGATAGACAGAGATTTTGGAAAACAATGACGTTGCAACCCAGTTCGCGGCATACCCATTACGCGCCAGGGAACCACAACAACAATGGCAGATATATGCTGGGTTGTTTACGTTTTGTTAGCACTTTTGGGACTACTTACGAGCTTACAAATGAACTTAGCACTGCTGCATCAACATCACCACTACATCTGCGCACAAAGACATCTGCTGTGCCCAATATTAGTAAGTGCATAGCAGCTAACTATGCTACATAAGGTTAAAATGTAGTTTATCATTGTTTTTATCACTAGCGCCAAGAGGAAAACAAATCACTGTGCATGTGCAGAACGTTTTTCTGTGGTGTTTGACATATGGCGTATCGCCACCTACTGGCCTGGCATGCTAACTGCTAACTTTTCGTGTAAACAGGGATATCGTTTTCACAACTGATCGTGTAAACCCGGAATTTTTTTATACGGGATAAATAAAAATCAATTTTTATTTGTATCGGTATCCGTGTAAACAAGGTCTAAAATGTAGCCTATGTTTCTGTCTGAAATTTAGTGGGAAAGAAACATAAAATAACATAAAATGGTACCTTAAAACTGCATTTATTGTAAGTATATGGTAACTCACTGGCTTAATTGTCACAATGTGCTAAGGTGGTAGCTAACGTCGATTCCATTAGATTCTGAAAGAATTCCTTCAGTATGTACTTAATTTCTTTATTTCAACGAATATTCCAAACTGAAATATTACCAACATTTTATTGCGGAAACTAGTACCCTTTTTCCACTGTCACTCTTGGCCGCGTCGAGTAAAGTTATGCCGCACTGATTTGTGTTGCTATTGTCAGTTTAGATGCACTATTTATTGTTTCATATTCGCTATCAGCCGTATAGAGTGCTGAAGTCACGCCCCTTCCGGTGAAGCTCATGGGACCTTAGATCGGAAAAAATATGAATGGCAGTGAATGAGGAAAGAAATATTATCTTTTGTTCCCGTTTGAGTTGTGACATGAAATCCAAATATGTTGTTAATGAATTTAAAACATAAAGTTTGAGGTCGAGAAAGTCATACTTTGTGGTAAAACTGTTGAGATATAAGCTTTTTAATTAGAAAGACTCAAGACTACACAGGAGGAGGTCGCGTATGTGACGTCATAGCTTTCGCTCGCTTCCTGCAGCTTGGAGTGACTGCAACCTGGCACAAAACACACAGACATCTTCAATCATAAATCGATTAATCATAAAACAGTGGAATTTCAGCGGGGAGGCCAAGCTGCAGGAAGCGAGCGAAAGCTATGACGTCACATACACGACCTCCTCCTGTGTACTCTTGAGTCTTTCTAATTAAAAAGCTTATATCTCAACAGTTCTACCACAAAGTATGACTTTCTTGAGCTTAAACTTTATGTTTTAAATTCATTAACAACATATTTAGATTTCATGCCGCAACTCAAACGGGAACAAAAGATAATATTGCTCTCCCCATTCATTGCCATTCATATTTTTTCTGATCTAAGGTCCCATGAGCTCTACCAGAAGGGGCGTGACTTTGGCGCTCTATTAGAATTTGTGTGAAGGTTTTCATTTCCTTATTTTGCTTCTTCACAATAGAAGTTTTTACACAACAAAATAATGGGGGACTTTTATTGTGAAGAATCTACAGGAAATCAAATGTACTTATGGCTGTATTTATGATTAAGGAGCTAATAAGGAGACAGCGTTAGCTAGTGAGTTAGTGTGCTAGGTAGTAGAAATGTTTTGTATTCCTTTTTTAAACAAGCATTTATTAAAGCAAGGCTATTATTATTTTTGCAACAACGATCCTAAGTATGTGTTTAGCTATCTCTGTCTGTACAACATACAACTCAGAGTCTGGCACTTGCGCACGTCTACAACGATGATTTTGAAACTCGCGCATGCGCACCTCTACAACGGTGGTGGCTCTCCGGCTCCGCAGGGGTGTGTTTCTCAAAGTCCCTGGCAGCCAGCATGTATTCTTTGAAATTACACTTATTGTTTTGACGTGTTAAATACCTGCTATTTTGGGTCTGTTTCCTTCTGCACGTCATGTACAGCACAGTATACACAGCTTTAAGAGTCCACACACACTTTACTTTATCTAAAACCGCCAACAACAAACTGCAACAACTAAAATTACCTAAAGAAACATAATATAAAGTACAGACCCAGAGCTACACAACACTGCAGTGACAAATATCCTACCTGAACCACCTGCTGTCTTCAGGTCCTCTCTAGTCAAAGTCCAGCTTCCGGTCCGGTTCGGGTTCAACGGCTACAAGTGACAGCACGTTCAGCAGTTTGTCTGTCACCGTGTTGTTAGCTCGTTTTAATCCTGGACTAAAGACACGACGGGGTCCACTCGTGTTCAGGAATACGGTGCGGATGTTTCCAGTCGCAAAACCCGTCCACACATCCTGCAGACAGATGCTCTCTTAGGCCTCGGTGGGAGCGCAGTGTTCCTGTGAACTTCGGCTAACGTTAGCATCCGGGCTATCCACCGCTGCTAACAGTGACATCATCATCATCATCTTTAACAGCTTCCGCCTGACTTCAACTGAAAATATTTTTTAATAGAGTGTATTTGTTGTAACAGAGCGGCGTCTGTAGCTTCTTTGTCCTTTTTGAGTTTGCGTTTTGCCGACCCGCTGTGGGTGGTTTCGAATATCTTGACAGCTGGAATTGACCTTTGACCTGCAGCTACGTCACCACGTAATTACGACATTGAGTGATTTAATTGGCTAATTTATAATAATATAATATATAATAATCATACTACATTTCTGAAATTACATTTACTCCAATATTTTAAAAACAACAACAGAAATGTATGTACATATATACATAAATATATATATATATATATATATATATATATATATATATATATATATATATATATATATGTACATATGTATGGGCAGTAAAGCAATAACAATCTAATTGATTAAAAAAATAAAATAAAATCATATGGAAATAATTAGTGGTAATTTTTTAACATTTTATTTTTATTTATCATTGTTGCAGGCCTAAAGAAGGTGTTTTCTGAAATTGGTCATGATATGCCAAGTCGCAAAAAAGTTGATACCTAATGTGTATTTTATTGTTTTCTGCAGAAATATCCAACCTTGTTACCAGGGCTGAGCCAAATACTTTGATGAAACGAGTATCCGGTACAGATATTGTACTTTTTACGAGTACGAGTACAATACGAATAAAATGGGTCAATATCCGTACTCATGATAATGCAAAATTCTCATTTTTATTATATTTAATTGAATGCCACTAGTGGGAAAAAAAACACTTGCTGCGCCTCTTTATTGTTGCCAGGCAACCACAGACTCACCTCCTCACTCTAAACTTCCCGTGTGATCAATCTAATGTTTATTTATTTTAGTTATGTCACAGTAATCAGTGTGTAGTTGCTGACATGTTGAGGCAGAGGGTACTGTCTGTAGCTCTGGTTGAGGGTGAGAGGCTGTCAGCAGATAAACAGAGATCTGTGTGGGTACATGAGACCCTAAAAAAGAGGCTGGATCATGGGGAGTACCACCAGTTGGTCCAGGAGCTTCTCCTCCATCATGGACGTTTACAGGCATATTTTAGGATGACTCTGGGGCAGTTTGACAACCTGCTGTCTATCATCAAGCCGTATAGCTCTGGGTATCCAGCAACTGCTACCACCAGTTTCTCCTCCATTGTTTACCAACTGTAAACTTGTTGTCATGACGACCACAGAAGGCCCTCCTCTCAAATCATCCAGTTGGACACTGGGAAAAAAGATGGCCTAGAGCGCAGAAATTGGAGGCATGAAGCAACGCAAAAAACCGTGCGCAGGTGTACAGGTAATGGTGTACTTGCCATTGTCTCCTTTAGTGCAGTTGTGTCAAGTTCTTAGGGTCCACTTTAGATTATCTTTTATGTTCAATTGAAACTTATAAAAGGTAAAATCAATAAATAAAAAACACAGATGGGTAACATTAGTTTATTCTCTGCTTCTCCTTCATCTTTTTCCCAATTTGCTGCTGCAAACTCATTTAACTACAGAGACGTTTAAAGTTTTATCTGATCCAGCATTTTCTTTTATAACTCAGGTCAGTCTTTCCTCTCACCTACTCATTTCCCCTCTCTTCTTTTCAACCCCTCCATCCATCAATCCATCTCTTTTTTCCTGTCTGTCTGTAATGACTCTATCACCCTCTGTGTCTCTTTCTACATCTCTCGTCCCTTCATTCTTCTCTTCTCTCTGGGCAATCACAATCTCCCCTCACCAATCCACCTCGTCACTTCTCTCCTTTAACCTCCCCCCTCCTCCTCTTTTAATCACTCCATCCCATCCTCCTGCTCCTCTTCCTCCCTCCGTTGCCAGGGAAACAGCAGTCCATTCTGTAGCTGTTAATCTGGTGACATTGTCTTTCTATTACCTGTGGGTCAGATGCCTGATAAGGAGGACAAAAGGGTGGGAAACCAAAGAGCAACTCACTTTAAACATTTGTAAAATGTTGATCTTCATTAACAGGAGTGAATCCTGCAGTGACAGAAGAGCCTGCAGAGGAAACACATATCCTCACTACAAACTCTGCAGGGGTTTAAATAAACTAATCCAGAACAGCAGACCTGCTGTAAACTCTTTGTGAAGCTCATGATGTTCAGCTGTTGTTGACTCCATCTGACGAGAGTTGAGTTAAACAAGGCTGTTGTTGTGAATGTTTGCCTTTATACAAATCTTGCAATCCTTCACGCCCCATCCACACATACAGACACAAACACTGGAGATGGCACAGGAAACCTTTCATTGTGGACTGAACTTTGAAAATAATAATGGCTCTGGACACCACCACTCAGAGAGGCATGGAGCCACATCGTTCTGAAAAACTATGGAACACAGAAGGGCTCAAAAGCCCCGTTTTCACCAAACACTTTCAGTATGGTACCTTTGGAACCAACAGTAACCCTTCAGACATGGTACCTAGACCCTAGTGTTTCCACTGCAGACAGTCCTCTTAAATGTGGGTGGGGTTGTTGTCACTCACTGCTCCGTCCAGCACTCACTGTATTTCCTCCTCTATCAGTACGTTTAGTCAAGCTAAGCTCATAGCTCGGCTAATCAGTCAAGTCAGACTTCTTGTCTTGTCTGAGTATACATGCAAGAGAGAAAATCGAATTTCTGACCAAGTATGTCTGACTCCACCTCGATAGGCGGTGCTGTGTCCTTTTTAATATAGTGCATATTGAACTAGTTCCGGTTCTTGTTCAGAAACTTCTTAAAATAAATCCGCGTTTTCCTACCATCCATAAACTTCAAAATGTTCAGCTCGTTTAGCTGTCGGAGCATGAATATCGTTTCCTCGTCCATCCAGAAGTGCGTCTTCTGCTTCCTGGTCGCCATGGTGTTTGTTTGTTTGTTTGTTTTTCCAGGAGTTACTGCACTGCTGCTACATCATCTCCTTCTTCCTCCAGGTGAAAGCCCGCAAAAGAAAAAGTGGTGCATGTGCAGAACGCCGAGTCCGACTCCAGCAGCAATAGCTCAGATTTCAATCAAATTATCTAGGTGTGTTAGTCGAGCTACGAACTGTCCAATTTCAGTCGGACTAAGCCAATAATTCGGTTTTCTCAAGCTGCATGTAAACATACTGACTGGTGACACAGATGGAAGTCTGCACCTGGTTCATCATCCACAGAACGAGGCTGCTCGCCCACATTTTCAGAACAAAATAGAACAGGCTGCAGTGAGAGTCTCTCTCCATGGGATATTTAAAAATAGCAGCTTTGTGCATTTAGTCCTTCTCAGGCAAGCTCAGGGGTTTAGTGTTGCTGTAGCCCACAGGAACAACGCTCCACGGCGGGTTTTTTCCCCACTGAGTGAAGATTAGAATATATGCAGCTCACTTAATCCGGTCAAAATTAATACATATAACACTTGAAGATCCACTCATTACTAAAAGTGTGTGTCATATAAAAACTAAAGTGATGGTCAAAGTTGTCACAGTGAAATTTAAGGTGTGCTGATGGATTCACGTCATCACCTCATGCACTGAGTAACATTACAAGTTAACGTTCCACCTTAAAAGTTGCCGGCAGTCGGCCCAGTGAATGAAGTTATTTTTTCTCAGACTCCAGCTGCTGTGAGAGGCAGCAAAACATCCTTTCATTTTGAAGTTATTGTTCTTGGCCCCAAACAACTCAGAGACTCTTTATCTGATGACATAGTTTCTCTAGATGGCCAACTCAGCC